>NC_141993.1:21715860-22010014 GCF_049901715.1 Pseudonaja textilis
CAGGATGTGCACATTTTTAAAAAAAATATTGATATACGAATTCCTACTCCTATGAAATATGTGTTCTGTAAACAGTTAATGTTATGCAAACTAATGCAATTTGTAATTGTCATATTTCATTCTAGTTCTGTTTTTTTTTTAAAGCATCACTAAGTTTGGTCAATTGTATGTTCACACATGCCCACACTCAGAAGAACTGAGCAAACCCACTATTGACTCCAAACCTTTTAGACTGAAAAGGTACAATAAGGTACAGGTGGATCATTCTTCCGTTAATTCCATGCTGATATATTTTCTGTACATTTTATTTAGCGTATGGCAGGGGTGTCAAACTCAAGGCCTGCAGGCTGTATCCAGCCCACGGGGTGCTTAGATCTGGCCCATGGGGCTGGTCTGCAAATAGCAAAGGACCAGCCCACGGTGCTTCTGCTAGCAAAAATGGGGCACAGGCAGGGCACTCCCTCCCTTCCTTCCTCGCTCCCTCCCCGCTATTGCTTTTGGCCTCTAGAGTCCAAAACGGACTCCAAAATCATCCAAGAGACTGTCCAGGCCCAAAACAGAGCCTCCGGAGTCACCCAGGAGGCCACCCAGGCCCAAAATGGGGCCTCCACAGTGCCGCAGGAGGCTGTCCTTGACTCAGAAGGTTATAAAAGGGAGGACAAGTAAAATATTTTACCTTTCAAGCTCTCAGGATTCTCTCATAAGGTTCTCTCATAAGGTGATCATGTCAGGGTTCTAGCAATTACTCCAATTAAATCATGAGCCTCGAGCCACACACCCAAAACTAAAGAGGATTTATTTGAAGCTACCATTCTACGTCCGGCACTAACTTGGGCGTAGCCAACTCTGAGATACATAATTCACTGTCACCCTTGATCCTGCTTTCCCTACCCCCACCCCTCTGGGTGTATCATCCAGCAAAAAACGTCCATAGCCAAGAGTCATCAATCATGCTCTACAATTAGATTTTTTCACGGCAGAAGCTTCAGTCATCTAATCAGTCTCACAAGAAAATATGAATGGAATGTACTTTCAATTCCACACGATTGCCTACTCTTTGAAACTCTCCCCGCTTCTTTCTATTGTCAACTATAAAACGTGTATTAAAAAAACAAAATCACAGTAATCTATGCCTTCCTATTTTTTTAAGTTTATAAAACTATGTGTTTGGAGGTATGGTCATATGTCATGCCCACCATGGCCATAGCCCCACCCGGCCCTCCAAGGTCAAACCCAATCCTGATGTGTCTCTCAATGAAATTGAGTTTGACACCCCTGGCATCTACAGAGCATTATGCAGTCACTGATATACAACATTAATAAAACACACTATACATACACACACAAACGTAAGTTTAGAGCATGTAGAGCAGTAAACAAGATAAAATATTTAATCAGGGTAAAACCATGATAAAATGGCCACAATATAGTACCATAGAATAACAATAAGATAAACATTATAGATCAATAACCAAGGAAGATAATAATCTAACTGGAAACAGCAAAGGAGTGGCCTGTGGTGCCTCTGTCAGTGAAAATGGAACTTGTTGCAGGAGATCATAGCAGCCGACAACGGAGCTCAGGAGGCCCGCAGGAGGCTCTACCAAGCTCTGTTTTTGCTGGCAGAGGGTTGCAGGAGGCCGTCACAACTGAAAACGAAGTTCAGGAGCTTGATTTCACTTGCAAAGGGCTCAGGCCACCACAGGCACCCTCTGACACGAGTGATGTTGAACTGGCCACACCCACCCTGGCCATGCCCACCTCAGCCCCCTGAAGTAAAACACAACCCTGCTGCAGCCCTCAATGAAATTGAGTTTGACACCCCTGATCTAATTGCTTCCAGTGTCATCTGCTCTACAGTTAACATATTAGTACACAATTTATGGTACATGGGAATACAATAGCACATTATGAAAGTTGAACAAAAAGTAACATCTCTAACAATGTAAGCCATTAACAGAGAGCAGTAGTGATACACCGAACACTCAGATATGTTCCTTACTATCTGTTCTTTTATCTAGAAAGGAAGAAAAGGTTATGTTGCTTTTTTTTCCTGAAGTGGAAGCTACTACTCATCACTGAACTTTAAGCAATATGCTATGATTGAATTTTTGAGTGCAAAAGGAATCTTTCCAATTGAAATTGACTGCCAAATGCAGGCCATTTGTGATAACTGTGTTGCTTTGACTGCTGTGTGCGTGTGTGTGTGTGTGTGTGTGTGTGTGTGTGTGTGTGTAAAGATGGTGAACTAGGAAGAGCTGATTTGTGTGGATGGCCTTTGACAGCAATTTAAGAGCTTCAAATAAGAAAGGTTAATGAACTTGATTAAAGACAATTGGTGGATCACTCAAAGGGAAATTGACATCAAGTGTGGCAAAAACATGCCAGTCAAAAACATGAATGCTTGTGCAATATGGGGTTCCTCATATGTTAATGGCGGACCTGAAAGCATCAAAAATTGGCATTTGCCAGCAACTGTTGTCACATTGTCACAGCTAATGACACATGGCTTATTAGTCTAACTCAGAAAAGAAGCATTGTCTGTGGAATATCGTCACAAAGCTTTGCCAGTTTAAAAAAGAAAATGAAAACCCAGGCTTTGACAGGAAACTGTTGTGGTTCGCGGCAGCAGGTGCGGACATCTCTGACAGCGAGGACGAAAGGGAACCAGTCAGGGAGCCTGGCAAGGACTTGGATGAGGGTCCTGCGTTTGATGCAGGGATGGGGCCAGGACTATCTGAGAGTGGGGTGCTGCCTTTGGAGCCTTTGGAGTCTTGCAGCAGCGAAGCAGAGGGCCCCGGGGAGCCTGTGCACAGTGCATATGTGCACAGGGCTGCTAGAAGGAGAGAGCAGCTGAAGTAGCATGGGCGACTCGGGAGTAAGGCTGGAAGGTGATTGCCTCTCCCATAAGGGATAAAAACCAGCCCTTGAGGATGTGCTCTTTGCAGGAAGCAAAGAAGTTCTTTAGAGTCTGAGTCCTCATTGAAACCCTGCAAACTCCGGTTTGTTTTTGAAACTTCTGGTCGGTTGATATTTATCAGTAATTAGATAGTTCTTGGCAGCCTTTTACAACCTTGAAAGAACTTGCTTTTATCTCAGATAATTAGGTTTAAATGATTCTTGGCTGGGGGGAATGCAAAGAATTCCCAGTGCTGCATTAAAAAAGGTTTGCTTCTATACACAGTTTGTGTTTGTTTAATTGGAACAAGGCTTGGGTCAGAACAGAAACTTCTCAGCTCTGGGCATACAAACAATGTTATTTACATGGAATTCTTCGAATCTGGCCCTACTCTCAACTCAGAGCATTTTATTCCAACATTCAAAACTTTGAAATAACAGTAAGACAAGGGTTCAGAAGCAGAATATGACAACACTTGATCCCACAGCATACAAGCACCCAAGGTGCAAATGACAAAATGGAAGTCATTGTCTTACTCCATACCATCAAATCTTTATTCTATGCAACTTCTACCTTTTCCCTCAAATTCAGGAATACCCTGTGGGCATAGAGGTGTTAGACTCAAATGAAGAGGTGGCAAGGGCTGTCAATACCTGGTTAAAGAGCTAGTTAAAGAGCGACTTGTTTTGTGACAGCTTTGAGAATTTGTTATTAAGACAAGGATCAAATAATAAAAAAAAAAAACCTCTGGGTCCAGGGCAGAAATGTGGATTGAGAAAACATCTCAGACATCAATCTCCATAGCTTTTGTGAAGATAAATGGAAGACAGGGGAGAACCACATTCAAAGTGGCAGGATTTGGATCCTGTAACTTTATATTTTATATATGGATCCTCAGTGGTGCAGTGGTTAGAGTGCGGTACTGCAGGCTACTTCTGCTGACTGCCAACTGCCAGCAATTCAGTAGTTCGAGTCTCACCAGGCTCAAGGTTAACTCAGCCTTCCATCCTTCCGAGGTGGGTAAAATGAGGACCCAGATTGTTGGGGGCAATATGCTGACTCGTAAACTGCTTAGAGTGTAAAGCACTATTAAGCAGTATATAAGTCTAAGTGCTATTGCTATAATAAAAGTAGCATTAGCATTCATAACTTCCTAAAATGATCTATTTTAAAGGGCTGAAAGGTGAAGACATTGTTTTTTATCCAATCTTAGTGGATATTCTAAGTAAACACAGTATGTTCATGGTAAGAAATTCTAATAGAAATTTTCAGGACTTTGAGACATTATCTCTGTCAACTCATAAAACATTTCTATGGTCTTTTTAGAGTTGCCAACAGAAAGGGAGGGGGGAAAGGGGTTTGAAAGAGCAGTGCAGCAGCTTGGAAATTGAAAGTGTATTCCATAAATAGTTTTTCAAAGATAGTAACTAGGTGACTGAAGTTTCTGCTGCACAAATATCTAACTGGAGAACATGATTGATGACTCTTGGCTATGGATGTGTCTCATTGGAGAATATAAATTATGATACACCAGGGTCAAGGGTGATAATGAATTATGTGTCTCAGAGTTGGCTACACCCAGGCAGTGCCGGACATGTTAACTCCCAATAAATCCTTTTGAAGTTTTGGAAGTTTGGCTCAAGACTCATGATTTAATTGGGGTGACTGCCAGAATCCTGACAATCTCTGTGTTAGACTAGACGATTTCTGCCACTGTTTTCGCAAACCGAAAGGCAATAGCCACATTGTATTCATGTCAGTTGACCTTGTAAACATCTGTGGATGTCTCACAGCTCTGAAACACTTAAGGTTTGAAAGAATCCTTTTGCTCCTCAGGTTTGTGGCTATTTGCCTTCTGCTGAATCCTGTGATAATCCCATAATGATAGACTTAGAACAGCAGTAGACACATGGAGAGACAAAGGGATTTGACTTTTTGTATTATCCCATAGGATGAAAACATGATTTTTGATTGTGATCATAAGAAACTCTTCTGCTAATCTGGATTTGGAGATGAGAGCAAAGGGCGCATTGCCATGAAAAACAGCTTCTTTGATAAGATTTTAAAATTGCACTTCTGAAATATTTTTTTCCTTATTAGTCCAAAATGTAAAGGATTCCATAGTTCCTTTATAGCAAGCAGTTCAAATGTTTTGCAGTCTTTCTGGCTCTGCTTCGCTGAGAGAATCAAAATGTAATCTTAGTAACATGTTATGAACATGATAGTACCACTTTCTATCCAGATACCTCTGGCACCAAACATTCAGTCTTTCTTACCCAAAGATGGATCTGCTCGAGGACATAGTCCTGCCCTTGCCTTTTGCAGGCAATCGTGTAGTTTTATTAATTCTACCTTCTAGTAAGACCTACCAAGCCATCATGTTCCTATTCAGACTTGTACAATATTTAGCATTATTGGCTGTGACTGACATCCTTATACAAGCTTTGGAACTTCTAAGCCCTAGGCCAGGGTCCCCAAACTTGGCAACTTTAACACTTGTGGACTTCAACTCCCAGAATTTTCCAGCCAGGATTCTGGGAGTTGAAGTCCATAAGTTTTAAAGTTGCCAAATTTGGAGACCTCTGCCCTAGGCCTTTGTATTACTACATGTTGGAGCGCCAATGAGACAATTTATTTGAATTGCCATTTTATTGTTTATCAGTTTGATATTTTGGGCTTTCTTTTCTTTTTGTTATTGATGATTAGATTTTATTTAGTTTTCTGTAAGTTCTCAAGAATCACTTTAGTTTATTTGGGCAGCCATTTTAAATAAATAAATAGGCCTTTCTGTTTCTTATCACAGCTGTCAGAGCCTTTGATTATACTTTGAAAAATATATTATCAATGAAGAACCATCTTGATTGGACACAAATGGGGATTTCAAGCCAAAGGGCTGGTATAATATTGGCAAGATGTTAATGGACCCACTGGGATATAACACTTGTATCTGGCACCAAGATTTCCTTACCCTTTGTGTCATGTGTCAGATATTGATTCATGTATTTGTACTGCTATATTCCATTCCCTTCTGAATCCACCTTTTATTTCTAGCCAGTGCCTTTTAATTCTAAGAAATAGGGAACTCATTATCCCATTCTTTGTCATTTTAAGATTTTTCTGTGCTCTCCCTAGCAACTAAGCATTAGGGCAGATGATAACAATGTAGAAAGACAAGATTAGGTAACAGTTATAGAAGATACAGATAACACTTTGGCTCAATTTATCTATACCTTTTTAATAAGTTCTTTTGAACTCAAAGTTTAAGTTATTCAAGTACAATGTTTAGAAGTGTAAGAAATCCAATCCTTTCAGAGTGTTTCCTCAAAATGAAGCCCAGATGCACAATATTTCATCAGACATTATTCAAGAGAATGCTAAATTTAAGAACATGAAAATGATATTACTTATTTTATTACATTTATAAGGCTGATCAATTCTATGGTGATAACCCAAAGTAGAGTACAGTAGAAAGAAACTAATTAAATTAAAATCCAGATATCTGGAATGGTATTTCTCAACCTTGGCAACTTTAAGCTGTGTGGACTTCAACTTGAACACTGCGGTGGGGGAATTCTGGAAGTTGAAGTCCACACAGCTTAAATTTGCCAAAGTTTTGAAACACTCATCTGGAAGAAGAATGTATACTGAAGAACAATAAGACCTATTGAACCTACAAGACTCAAGCTGTGGGAGAGAGACCTGATTAAGGGTTCTATTAAATATGACCAAGGCAGGAACCACTCATATATCAGGAGGAAAGGTGATCCAGACAGCAGGTGCTACAACAGACAAGGGACACTTCTTGGGTCTCATCAGATGACACTGCTTAATGATGGGACTTGAAATATGCCAAGTCTACATGCTCATACATGTCAGAAGAAACCATAGAAGATTGAGTCATTATATAAACCCCAATTACCAGGCTTTAGAAAACTAGCTTAACAGCTGGGTGTCATATTCATGTCCCATAAATATTTGTTGAGGACAAGACTAGTTGCCATGTTGCCAGTGAGCTAGCTCCAGGTCATTAGTTGTTCTAGTGCAAAGGTAGTGTTTGTTCCTCTTACTGTGATACAATACCTCCTGTACATGGAGGAATATATCAGTGATCTGTTAACTTACAATTGGTCCTTATTATCTAGTTATTTTTTTAAGATATTCCTATGGCTATCTCATTTTTGGAAATGAGAAAGATTAGATATTATAATAGAATCAATTTTTCTCATGAGAATAAAAAGCTGGGAAACAGCCTTCACCCCAAACCTCCTATCCTACCGGTTCATTTTTCAAGCAGTTTTGTAGCCAGAATCTCTACAGCACACTTGCCATTGCATACGATGACTAAGCCATGGGGGGGATGCATTTTACAAATACTCCTTAATGTTCTGGAAGACTGCTGAATTCACATCAAGAATATAGATTTGGTTGTACTGCACCTTACGCAGTATTCCTAGTTACTCCTGCAACTTGGAGAGCCTGTTTTCTGGAACATAGCAGAACAAATCTAAATTGAAAAACAGGAATAAAATGGCAATCTGTCACAACCAAAGGCCTAGTTCATTAGTCATTTTTGTTCATTTCAATGTCTCCCACTACTGGTTTATCAATGAGTAGTAAACACACTGTTTCCAAACTGATGTATGTCATATACTTAATCCTGAAATATCTCTATAGAATTTCCTAACTCCGTAACTCTCCAAAATGCACCCAATAATGTTGACCATAAGTGAAAACATGCAGCTATAGGTTTCTTTCTCTTTTTCAACCAATGTATAGCAAGCTTTGGGCAGATGTTCTATTTCAGGGCTGTCAAACTCCCAGTCTGTGGGCCAGATGCATCATGAACTGGCCACGCCTATGCCCATTTTAGCAAAAGGGGAAAAAGTCCTGATACATCACATGATATTGCTGTAACAATAACAGTTTGACACCCCTCTTCTATCTAGTCAGCAGAGTTTCTTTTCATCAAGGATTCTTCCACCACATGCTAAATTGACTTTGCTCTTTGAATACATTCTAGAATGATCTTGAACAGAGGTGCTAGCAGAAATTTTGAGTAGTTCGGAGAACCGGCAAATGCCACTTCTGACTGGAAATTTTACAGTATTCTTACCCTGCCATGCCCACCAAGCCACACCCACAGAACTGGTAGTAAAAAAAAATGAATCCCACCACTGGTCTTAAACTCCAATATCTAAGGGGCTGCAAAAAGAAGAGAGGCACAACTTATTCTCAACAGCATCTGAAGGCAGGTCAAGAAACAATGGATGGAAACTAATCTAGAACTAAGGAGAGATTTCCTGTGAGTTAGAACAATTAATCAGTGGAATGGCTTACCTTCAAAAGTTGTGAATGCTTTTTAAAAAAAGTTTTAGAAAAAGATTAGACAACCATTTGTTGAAAATGGTATAGGTTTCCTGCTTGAGCAGGGAGATGGACCAGAAAACGTCCAAAGTCCTTTCCAACTCTATTATTCTGTTATGCCTACTGAATCCCACAAAAACTCTGTTACTCAATATTTTGCTCTGAAGCAAATAACCTATAAAACTGTTTTCTTAAGTAAAGGAGCTCATTTTGATTCTTTTCCCCTAATATGTCAGCCTCCCCAATGGTATAAATGCAAAATGAAGGGGAATATGCCATCTTTAACAAATTTATAGCAAGATTTGCTAGGTAACAGATATTTCAATTTAATAAAAACGAAATGTGTATATTAATGGTGCTTTAATGTTTGATTCTGAAGTCTCAAAGCAAAAACCCTCCATCATGTGGTGGCTGAAGTTTAAAGTTTTATGTGCTGTTTATTGTGTTGATATTTTGTTCAAGTCTCATCCACCCTCTCTCTGTTTATTTTTTTAACCTTTTGAAATATTGTCTGTTCTCCATGTGCAATTTCCTGATAACTGTGTTCTTAAGAAAATGTCACCAAGAACAACTGAAGTGAAAGCTAGAAATTATGAAGATGTGAATTTACAGATAATTAATTTTTATATGCATGGGGCTGCATAAAGAATGACAAGGCTAATTAAAAGAAATTGGCACTAATGTTAATGTGGAAAGTCATGAAGCTTAGAGGATGAGTTGGTTGTCTTTTCCTCTTGGAAGATCAGCAAATATTTCCATAATATATAGTGCTTTCATCTGGTGAAGAACCCATGCTATATAGTTCTGCCTCTCCCATGATTCTGTCCCCCCAAATCAGGGTGGATTTACATCAGCATTTCTATAGAGGCATAATTATAAACAGAAGCAAAAAATAGAAGCATCCTGAGAATAAGCACTTTGAAATTATAATCATTTCAATAGGGGAAATAACAAGGTGAAACAAATCTATCCTTTCCCCATTTATCTCCTTGCCCCTCATTTTTTATTGAGGGTACCCTAATTTTCCACAAAACACTTTGAAAATTCAAAGATCTTCAGAGAGAACTCCATCTTCCTGCTCTATTGACTAAAGCGAGACCTGATTATTATGTTCACTTGTAGATCTTGCATTTGCTTCTAATGCTGAATTCAGTCCTCATTTGCTAGAAACAGATCAACCAGATCATCAGAACCAAAGACAAATTGATCAACAAAAAAGGGAACATATAACTTATATATACATGTACTGTACTAGAGGTGAGAGTGATAGGGGAAGACATTGCTTTTACATCCCTCGTAAAGAAAAGTAAAGCCAAGATTCATAGATATAAACAGAGCAGCTGAGTATGTGGACTTGGGCTGTGGGAAGAAGGCCTGACACTGAAGGGAATGGATGTGGGAGTTTTTTGTAGACTTTGAACATTTATGTTCTATGCAATTCAAATCATGAAAGAAGAATGAATTCCTTCTTTAGCTCCAGTGTTTATGCATTGCAGGTTGCTGAAGTTCCAATATATATTATTTTTATCATTCCTCATTTTTCCCCTACTTTCCATATTAACAGTGATAACCAAACACTAGTGGTAGAACATAGTTTTCCAAATTTTAGGGTATCAAAGCAATTGTAGACTAAGTTACAAGAAGCAATTAGTCATTCTAGACAAAAGAAAAACAGTATTTTTAGATTATGATCCTATATGTATGCCTACATAACATTATATATATTCTGTATATAGGATTTGTTTCCAGATAAGTTTTTTTTATTGCAGCTGTAACAGTGAACAATATAAAATAGTAAAAATAGAAAATAAATTACCTATGCATTTAAAATATATATTTTCAAACAATTGTACATTGCATTTTGGACTAGAAGAGGTTATATTTCACAACCTTCAGAGTATCGAGAAAATTTTCATGTAATAAGGATTCCTCCTTACTTTATGTTACCACTTTGGAATCAAAAGTCTTCATCATTAGAAGTTTGGGTATGTCTATATATACATAATTTATTTCTTAAGAGTTTATCTCCAATGAAACTAGCATATGCATTACACTCCTGCTTCTAGATTTTTTCAGAACAGCCATGTAATATTCCCAGGATTTATCAAATATCAGTATCCATTTGCAATATTTCACTTATTAAAATTTTGAATTATTCCACAAGATATTTTTAATACAATGAAATGTCTCAAAAGTATTTCCTGAAAAAACAACACTTACGGGAAATCAGGAGAGGAGGAATAGAAGGGAAAGTGTTAGAAGTGTTGTTATTTTGATTTAATTTCACACGCAGACACACAAACAAAGAAAGAAAAAAAACAGAATGAGAAAGAAGGTGGAGTATCTCTCCTCTCTCTCTCTCTCTCTCTCTCTCTCTCTCTCTCATTACCCAGCCATTTAAAAGTTTTGAAATATAGATAAATCATTATTATGAAACTATCTTACTGCTGATTTTCATCAAAAAGATTTTTCAACATTGTCAAATTGCCAATTTTCACAGCAATAATTATAATTTTAATTGCCAGGCTATCCTACAAATTGTTCATTAATGGTTTTGAAAAGATTTTATGTTATTGTATTATTGTCACAGCGTTTAATGCACGAAGTTTGCTATAGGTATAATTAATTTCAAAATCCATGAAGTTTAAATTGTGTTTGCAATAATCGCTAAATACACATTTATGAATCACGTTAAAGGAAATTGTCCCTATGTAACTATGAAACATTAACCACAGAAAAGATCATTATAGATTTTCTTTCCATTGTTCTAAACATAGATAGATTAGCAGAGCTCTGCTAATGTAACACCTTTCCTCCCTTCGTTTGATTTTTATTTGTTCGGTCTTAATATGAATGGACAAAATCACTTGTATCTTTAATCTACCATAAAAGTAATAATGTGAACAGATCACATGGAATGTCTAATGATTTTCAGTCAGTAATGAGACAGTAGAGACAAGGATGGGTGAATTAGTTCCTTCCCACTCCACATGCCACCTGCTTTTAGTGTATTATTTTCCTGACTTTGAGTGTCTTTTGGCTGTTGGAAGGAAGGAAGGAAGGAAGGAAGGAAGGAAGGAAGGAAGGAAGGAAGGAAGGAAGGAAGGAAGGAAGGAAGGAAGGAAGGAAGGAAGGAAGGAAGGAACATTACAGCAAGTATATATATGTTCTTATTGTAATACATTTTCATGCTTGCAGGGTAGAACTGCATATGGTCTCACAATGTTAGGAAAAGGGCAGAATAGAGTAAGCATGTAAATTTGAAGTAATCTATAGCTTTTAGGTGGAACATGGAAAAACATGGAAAGTGGGGCATTCTGTCAGAAAGATAGGAACATAAAGCCCATTTCCTTGAAATATATCCTCTCTCAGCCTCTATTGCCTTGGGACAAACATCGCTTGGTTTTCAAGTGGAAACATCACTCTTAATATGAAACTTCTTTGGAGTTATACAAACTTTGTAACAGAAAATGTATTCATGGTCCCAACACATGCCTCAGAGAAGGTACCATGGCAGAAAAAACTCTTTTCCTTGGTCTTGCCAGACAACATTTCTGGCAAACAAGCCCTGAAACATCCTACAACATATTGCCAGACAGGTGGGTGTAACTGGGGAGAGGCAGTTTCTCAAGGAGCTTTACTATTTTTGTTAGTGTTTTATGGTTGTTGTAAGTTGTCCAGAGTTATACATGGCCAAAGAAGTCTCAGGAATTAATAAACTTTTTTTTCCTTCAGATTTTAGCTTTTAAAGATTTTAAGATTTTCAGAAGAGAAGGAACATCCCTTTGTACCTCACTATGGCCAGGACTACCCATTTAAGGCATACCTTGTAATAATAAATGGAGTTAGGGCAGGCAACAGCAAATGAGTGTAAGATGTATGGATTGGCGATTTTATCTATGCTAAACAGTTACAACTTCTGACACAAGCTGCAGAAACTGAAACAGGAAATATGCAAAGCTTCCATTTTCTCAGAATTTTACAACAGACTTGTAAATATGCATTTAAACTTTTAATAATTTGCATAAATGTTTGCACTAAATCACTTTCTGTGGCCTACTTTATAATACCAGTGACTTTTTAGATGGTGAATATTGAATGTAGAATATGAGTTTTCTGTCTGCATTATTTATTGTTAGTTGAAGAACTAGACTGGCAAATGGTAAAAGCATTATCAGGTATGTTTGTGAAGATTATCATCATCCAGGTCATAGTTGTCTCAAAGGTGCTTTTTTCAAAAGGCAGCTAGATAGTTTCTTCCTTGAGGAAGAAGACATTTCACTTCTCATCCAAGAAGCTTCATTGGATTCTGACAAAATGGTGGGAGCTATGGAGGAATTATTCTGACAGGATGGAATGATCATATTTCTTTGCAGTCACCTGGTCTTAGCATTTTCCCTCAGAACTCTTGAGCCATTTGGGGGTTTATCTGTACCCTCAGGGTCATCTGTGTCAAGGAATGCAATTGTTTGGTGGAATCATGTTGGAACTGCTGAAAGGACAGTGTTGTAGACAGGAAATAGGTGGTGTCCTAATTGTTTTATTCCCACCCCACCCCATTGAGAGAGGACTTCTCAATGTTAACCTAAATGGCCTCTTTTACCCATCTTTCAAACCAATGGTCCTCTTTATCCAGAATCTCCATTATTTCCAGAATATCAATCATTAGGTATGGGAACTCTTCAAGAATCCAAAACAAATTCTGGATTCTGTATAGTTCAGTTCTCTCTAATGTTAAGCAGGCAAACTACACTATTATTATTTGCCCCTTAAAATGACTGGGACACGTTATGATATCTTGCAATAGATCCCTTTGTAGTTAACCCTAACCTTAATAATGAATTTTCAGAGACAGATCAAGACAAAGGCATCTTTTCAAATAATGGAAAGCATTCAATGGAAGAAACGTGATTATCTCCTTTGTGGTAAAGCAGCAAGTGGATGCTTATTGGTTCAAAAGCTTTCCATGCTAATGAAGAGACAATTTTATCTTCAAAATGTAAATGTTCAAAAGGGAAATGTTTTGGAAATGATCTAGATCTGAGAGAAGTGTTACCAAATACCGTTGGATGATGTAGCAGGATAATGAAACTCTTGCCTAAATTGTCCCCCAAAGTCATCCTTCAATCAAGAACATTGTAAGGTAATTTTGTAAGGTAATTTTGCCTGTACATTTTGTTATTTGTGTACAGAACTGTTAAATTTTAATTTATTGTGTGAAAATTGGAACAATATACCAGCACATACATCTTAGATTACTGATTTTCACTTTTTTGTCCATTTTTTTTTACTTCTAGTTGTCTTTTCATGAAACCCATGAGCATCTTCTCCGTCCCCTTTTTTTTCCCAAAGAGCTTTAACATTCTAGACTAGGAGTAGGAAGTAGACATTTAATTAATTAAAATGATAATTAATCATTTAATTATCACAACTGGTACAATGCAGTTGTTAACTAAAGTAGTCACTAAGTAAAACTGCAACTGGGCTTACAATTTTACCTCAGCTTTCTTTGCTTTGTAGACTTTGGAAAGTTGTAATTGCAAAGATTTATTGCAAAATTACTCTTTTATCACCAATGGGTGTTCTGACCCAAACCCTTTTCCAATAAAACAAACATGAACCAAAGGGAACAGAAACCTTTTAATGATTCTTATGAATCCATGGTTAAAAGGCTGCTGCAAACTAATTAACTTTGATAAGCACAAGCCTCGCCAAATCTCTGTGAGTCTACCAAGAATAACAGATAAGAAATATTTTACAACACAAGAATCTTCAAACACCAACCTAAGATACTGCAATGTCCACGAGGCTGAGTTTCAGAACTTTTTGCTTCCTACAAAGAACGATCCTGGCTCCTCATCTGAGTCGTCACTCTCCTCAGCCGTCTGCACCTGCTGCCGGCTAATCACAACAGTGTGGGAATCCAGATTCACACTTAACAACCATATTATTAATTTAACAAATGCAACGAGTCAGTTTTTTGTTAATACTTTTGTTTTTTCTTTGTTAATTTTTAACCCTGCCACCTTTCCATATTCTTCTATTTCTCTTAGTAGTATAGGGCTCATTTCTAAGGGTTCTTCTAATATAAATGCCATATCATTGGTGAATGCCTGGAGTTTATATTCCTCTTTTTTAATTTTTAGTCCTCTAATCTCTTGATTTTGCCTAATTTGTACTAAGAGAGTCTCTTCTGCCAATATATACAGTAGAGGGGCTAGGGGGCAGCCTTGTCTTACTCCCTTATTTATCTTTATGGTATCTGTATTTTCCCCATTTATTAATATTTTTGCAGTTTGCATGTTATAAATTGTCGTAATAAATCCTATAAATTTTTCACCAAATTTCATGCCTATCAGTTGTTTAATAAGGAAGTTCCAATTCAGGTTTTCAAAAGCCTCCTGGGCATCTAAAAATATCAATGCCATTGTCTTGGTTGAGTATACTTCATAATATTCTAATATATCCATAATGGTTCTTGTATTTGTTTTTGCCTTTGGGGGAGGAAGCCATTCTGATCAGTGTGGATAATTCTACTTAATACTCTCTTTAATCTTTCCGCCAATATTGTAGCCATTATTTTATAATCTACATTTAAAAGTGATATTGGTCTATAGTTTTGAATTTTTTGTGGGTCTGATTGTTCTTTATAAATAAGGGTAATATATGCTTCCAACCATGATTTGTGCTCTAAAGCATTATAAAACAATATCCAAGTGATATTGCTGTTCTAATAAACATTCTGTATGATAATTGATAGTGGCCTTTCCCACAATTGGCAGGGCTGGAATTTCAGGAAAGATTACCAGCAGCTATTCTTATAGGATAGACCAGAGGTGGTATTCAGCAGATTCTAACCAGTTCTGGAGAACTGGTAGCGGAAATTTTGAGTAGTTCGGAGAACCAGTAAATACCACCTCTGACTAGCCCCACCCCCACCTATTCTCTGCCTCCTGAGTCCCAGCTGATTGTCTGGGTCCTCTTTTGTTGCCCTGCACAGGAGAATGGAGCTGGAAAGCAGGTCAGTGGGATGGGGAGGGAATGGGGATCTTGCAGTAACCTTCCCCGAGGAGTGGGGTGGGAATGGAGATTTTACAATATCCTTCCCCTGCCACGGCCACCAAGCCACAGCCACTGAACAGGTAGTAAAAAAAAATGAATGTCACCACTGGGATAGACCTGGGCATTTTATGTTTTGTTTAAGTGGGGGTCTTGTCTCTACCTCTTGGTGTGATTATGGTGCTCCTCGACAAAATATCCATCACATTGTGTCTGGATGTCCATCAAGAACTTACACTAGCCCAATGTATGGTTTTGTTTCAACATAGACCACCCTGTCCTTGAATGGCTGGGTGGACTGGACATTAACATTTACACCACTATAACTCCATGTATTTGTCATATGCTAAATTAAATAAATACGTTCTGCAGACCACATCTGGCCCATGGGTGGTTCTTACCTGGCCTGCAGTGTCGGCATTGTAGATGGTAGGGGATACAGTGGCAGCAGTGATAGGAAAAGGGAGTCATCCCCAACAGTCCTAGTTTCTCATGTGAACTCTTGAGAAAATTAATTGCTCACCCCTTTTGGGGGTCTCACAGTAAGAGCTGTAAAAACAACCACTCAGCAAGCTCTTTTCCAACTGATATTAAGGTCCTGCTGTGAGGGCATGCTGACATGCTTTTCTCCAAGTTCTGAGTAGGGAGGGAGAGCAGAGACAGTGGCAGCGTCAATTAGCCCTAAGAACTACTCAGTTGTCTCTATGTCCGTGTTAATACTTAATTAGAGCTGCACTGTTGCTGAAGTAACAGACTCTGTAAGTTTCCTGTTTGAGGTCCAATCACCTGCTGATCACCCCAGAACAAACAAAAGTGTAATCTGGGACTGATTCATAAATAATAGCAATGTTGAGTGAAAAGATTATTCTATATCTTTTTATAGTATATAAAGTACACTGTTTCTCAAAAATTTAAGTTGGGAGACTGGCTATGGATCAAATGTACTCTGGGCCTATAAAGTAGTCATTGTATCCATGACAGTACTAGGTAAGTGCCCACTAACCACGTGTTTAATATTAATAATCATTTTCCATCTGTTCTTCTTTCTGAATTAGATAATACATGTTTTCAGCTACTTCAACGTGTTCAAAGTTTGAAAAAAGATTTAGCACCTGCAACCTAGAAGAAACTCAAAGGTTGATGTTTTCCATTTGGGAATGTGTTGACCTACAGGTTCTACAGCAGGGGTGTCAAACTTGATTTCATTGAGGGCTGCATCCAGGGTAGTGGGCGTGGCCAGGGTGAAGGTGGCCAGCTCAAGATCACTCATCGAGGCTCTGTTTTTGGCCGTGACAGCCTCCTGCAGCCCTCTGCCAGTGAAAATGGAACTTGGGGAGGCTGTGCACAGCTTCCTCAAGCTCCATTTTCACTGGCAGAGGGCTGCAAGAGGCTGTCATGAACAAAAACGCCCCTTCCGAGCTCCGTTTTTCACTGGCAGAGGCTCAGCAGGCCAGTCCTTCACTGTTTCCAAGGCAGCCGCTCTGGCCAGATCTAAGCACTCCATGGGCCTTGAGTTTGATACCTTTGTTATACAGTAATAATCTACGGCTATAAGAATCCACCTCCATAGTATTGCCCAGAAAACTGCATGAACCTGTCAAGGTCAACTTGAGGGAGATGTTCCTTCTTTTCAGTCAAAGGATTCTTATTATGTAAATTTGTCCTTTAGTTCCTTAACTAATGAAACTATTTGGGTCTGAAATGCTGTTTTTCAAGAGCTGAATCTCAATCCTTCTCTGTGTTGACATGCATACCCATGCTATATTTGGATATTTATTTATGTGTGCTGAGAAAACTAGACTTGCATATCAGGAGGAAAAAGTGATAAATGAGCATTTGCTGTTTCATGGTCTTATTCTTTGTAGCATATTGTCATTTATTGAATAATTTCAGGGGAATCTATAAGATACAGAGAGTTGTACAAAGTTCTAATTATTTAACTGGATGCATTACAATGACAGAATGGAATTGTTGGGGTTTTTAAAATGTCTTTTTCCCCCAAAAGGTAATGTTCAGATTCTTTTCATATTATCTGCATCATTAATTTTACCAATCAATATGCAAAAAAATATTCTTTTTTGGCATCAATCAACAATTAAACAAACCAACCCTCTCTTTTAACAAAGAAAAAAAAATCAAATGCAATTTATTTGTAAATCAGAGGAAAATGTGGAGCAATGGTGGTTGTGCACAAAATTCTGTGAATTCCTCCACTCTTTACTTTTATGTTTATTTAAACTATTCAGATAAGATAGTTTACTTCACACACAAACTGCTTTTTTAAGTAATGTTGGGTTTTGGGGTCAGCATATTCTCTAAAAATAGATAATGAAAAAAATCTATCAGTAATATTGATTTTAATCTCCTCTGGCTACACTGTGTCAGAATTTTGCTGAATACATATCTCAAGACACATCATTAACTTAAAAAAAAATCCCTAATAAGATAATGTTGTTGTGACAGAAGTTTAAAATTATAGCATACACATTCCAATTTTAGTACCTCTAAATAAACATTTCACAGTTTATCTTTCTGTCACATTCTGTGACAAGTATATAATGCCAAATTCAAGAGAAACCTGCTATGGATAATTGCTTGTTTTTCTCTACTTTTTTTTTTAAATTTATAGCTCATTTTGCATACATACTTTGAAATACAGCAATATGTTTCGGGGGGTGGGGGGTGGGGGGTGGGGGGAATGAAGATACAGCTCATTTTCTTCTGGTTTGATTTTTTTCCTTGAGAGTATTTCTTCCTGTATAGCAGTATTTTGATTGCAGCTTATATCAGATCAAATCACATCTATTACAACACTGGGATCAGAGTTAAATTACTTTTGGATTTAAGGCCTGTATATATTTTTTTTAAGTTTCCTATGTTCCATATATAAAATACTACAGTAGGTAATACCAATCTTAGCAAGAACAATTTCACAACAAACACATACATAAAAGCACCTTTCTTTGAATTATCCATCAGGAAAACAGTGAAGCATAATAGCTGTTCTCATATACATGTTCAAGATTGCCAGCAATAATTTATAAAGGGTCCAAGCAAGCTATGGCTACTTTAATGATTCCAGAGATCATTGCATTGCCAAGTGGTTCTTTCCCACTGTATACTGTGCACATAATGTCCTTTATTATAAAGGACAGTCCTTTCTTTTAGAAAGCTGTCATTTAGATTTATTCATTTTGCAAAAAAGCACTTTTGTCCTTTATTTTGGCCATTTAACTTTTACCATACAGATGGTATCACTTAATGCACAGTCTGATTGCAGAAATCCTTTCTATTACTTGCTTCTTAGCTTTTTATGGTTTTTAGATATTTTTATTAGAATAGATGTTCTTGTAGAGTTTTCCTTGACTTTGCTTTTGAACTTTTCTTTGTAAAGCAGTTACACATTTTTTTAACCCTTATGAACCTCTTTCAGATTTGATCTTTTTCAGGATTATTCTTTATTTTTCCAAGAAAATATGGTCACTGTACCAATCAGTCAGTTGCATAAGCTAAAAGAAAGTTCATCTTTCTGTTAATGATCTTAACCTTTTGATTGTTCGAAGAATTGTCTTTGCATAGATGTTAGGATTAGGGTGGCTTTGAATGCATATGCAGTTCCTGGTGTCTTTATTGACCAGTAAAATATATAACTGAGTTGAAAATATGTTATCTCATTTAATTTGGTGGTGGGAGGGAGAGAATAATTTAAACAAATACCATGAAATCTGTTTTCTATAATACTTGAGCAATTTTTTCCAGCATTTAGCTTATAATTAAGTTCTATCTCCTTCCCAGAAGAAATACACTGTACCTAAATAATGCCCTTAAACCAGAGGTGGTATTCAACAGGTTTTGACCAGTTCTGGAGAACTGGTAGTGGAAATTTTGAGTAGTTCAGAGAACCGGTAGAGGAAATTTTGAGACCTCTGACTGGCCCCGCCCCATCTATTCTCTGCCTCTCAAGTCTCAGCTGATCGGCTGGGTTTTCTTTTGTTGCCCTGCACAGGAGAACGGACCTGGAAAGCAGGTTAGTGGGATGGGAAGAGAATGTAGATTTTGCAGTATCCTTCCCCTGCCCCACCCACCAAGCCATGCCCACCAAGCAATGCCACATCCACAGAACCTGTAGTAAAAAATTTGAATCCCACCACTGCCTTAAACCTTTTTAGTGTTTGGAAAAACTCATAACATTATGATGGAAATACCTTCTATTATGAACGTAAGGATATGTGGAGAATCTAGATAGTTTAATACATCTGGACCAGTCCTGGAATTGCATTTTAACTAATATGTTAATTAATATTCAGTTCTTCAAACTGATATATTTATACAACTATACTACTTGCATTTATAATTGCTACCTTTCAATGTATTCAGCATCATGGCTTACTATTAAATAAAATCCTCTGTGTGAGAAAATACCACTGTAACACATCTATTTTCATTCCAGGCACGGGTAAACCCAATCAATGTTACACCACCAATACAAGCTATAGATCAGGATCGCAACATCCAGCCTGCTTCTGATCGCCCAGGAATACTCTATTCCATCTTAGTTGGTCAGTATTTGATAATTTCACTGTCTCTCATAAAGACTGCAATAGGAGGAGGCAGGCAAAGATTATGGGAGTAGAAAACAAATGATGGGTTTATATTGAGTCTGTTGTATATTGGGTAATATTGGGTAGTATTGCAAATATATTTTTGCATGGTTCCGGAGTGTCTTGTTTATTATGAATTATGGAGATTTAACCCCTCCCTTCCTTTGTTTATAATAAAGGAGGTAGATTGAAAAATCCAATCAATTGTTTAATGATATATTGTGTCATTGATTCTGTTGTGTTGTACTAGTAAAAGAAAAATTATAGATTTAACAGGTAAAACATATGGACAGCAATAAACCAGTGTATTTTCACACTGAGATATCAGTGGCGATATGCATGAAAACAAAGTGATATTTTTGTGTGAAAGACTCATACTGTCTTGTCTTCTAATTATCAGAACTTACATTCAATGTTCAGTTGCCACTTTTCTTCTGAATAAAGTAGGTTATCTTAGGTTATCATAACACAACAAACTATTGCAAAAGATTCCAGGATCACTGATGACATCTCCAATTAAATGAAGGAGACTCAAAGTGATGAAAAAACTTGGAGAACCTTTAGCAATCTGAGTTCTGGACTGTAGATACTAATAGTACTGGGTGATAGGAGACAGTTACTTTTAATTCCTATTGTGTGGTTAAATATCTCTCTAGTTACATGTTGCATTTAGTGGCAATCTCTTCTCAATTTCTTGGGCAGCCAAGCACATATTTGTCTTACATTTGTTTCTCATTGTGTTACAACTCCATTGTAAGTAATCACTGCAATTAGCAAGTCTTAGATAATCAACAGTGGCACTTGTTCAAAATTAGCTGCTTAATTCAAAATAATGCTCAAGACTGGCACCACCAAGATCCAGCTAAAGGAAAGATCTTTCAAGGCTTGCACTTATTATGTTTTCCAGGATTTAACAATTAAAGAAATAAACTAGGAACACTGTTTTAAATTAGAAGTTGCTGTGATACATGCTTCTTTTACCAAAGAAGCACTGGATTAAATTTAAATAATAAACTACTAAATGGAATAAAATGTATTCCTGTTTTCATTATTCAATATGTAAGATATAATCCATCTTTTCCTTTAAATAGGACTTGAGATGATCAAATCTCCAATAACTTAATGAGGACTTAGTTTCTATTTGAATTTAAGCTGGGTCATTCAATGATGCCGTATCTTAGTCTGAACTGTCATATTATGGAAAAAGTAGAAGGAATGGGGGGTGCTTTGCAACAATTGCACAACCAATTCCAATATGCAATACAGACAGAAGATACCCAATAAAGCTGTAACAAAATATAACACAGTAGCTTGCTGCAAGCAATCAGAATTAAGTATTTGGTCCTATCTAAATAGAAGATGAAACAGGATTTCAACAGATCTTGTGGAATGCCATTACAAATATTATATCAGGGATTTCATAACATAAATCCAAAGTTCCTCAACCCAAGGACAAAATAAAATAAATAACATCTCCACATTATGCTTTCTTTATTCTCTGAGTGCTACATATATATTTTAAAGCTACAAGAATCTTATGAAATTTTATAAAACGTATTTGTTACGCCACAATACTTCTGTGAATCACAATGTAATTTATCAGGAAAGAGGAATATTTCCTGTCTTCAGTGAACCAAACAATGATCCACAAAAACCTATGTTGTAATGCTTTTATGAACTCTTAAAATTGCTGCAACATGGTTTGCTTTTTAATCATAAGATTAAGCTATTCATCACCACTGACAATGCTGCTACCCTTCAAAAAGAACTCGACTATGTCAGAATGGTCAAACAAATGGCAATTTCAAATCTCAACAAATAAATGCTCTATCTTACATATTGCAAAAAAAATCAAAAAAATAAAATACAAGCTGAATAGTCAAGACCTTGATGACAAACACTTTGTCAAGGACCTTGGAGTACTCATCTCAATGATCTAAGTGCCAGAGCCCACTGTAACTACATAACCAAAAAGGCATTAAGAGTTGCTAATCCTGCGTAGCTTTTTCTCCGGTAATATCACTCTACTAACTAGAGCATATAAAACATTTGCTAGACCAATACTTGAATACAACTCATCAGTCTGGAACCCACATTACATATCTGATATTAATACAATTGAGAAAGTCCAGAAATATTTTACAAGAGTCCTCCACTCCTCTAATTGTAGTAGAATACCTTATGCCACCAGACTTGAAATTATAGACCTAGACAACTTAGAAGTACGCCGCCTTCGGTTCGATCTAAGTATAGTACATAAAATTATATATTGCAATGTCCTACCTATCAATGAATACTTCAGCTTCAACCAAAACAATACAAGAGTACAAAATAGATACAAACTAAAGATAAACTGCACCAAACTTGATTGCAGGAAATACAACTTCAGCAACACAATAGACAATGTCTGGAATACTCTACCTGACTCTGTGCTTTCTTCCCCAACCCCAAAATCTTCAACATTAGACTGTCTACTATTGACCTCACCCCTTTCCTAAGAGGTTTGTAGGGGGCTTGCATAAGAGCACCAAAACGTACCTACCGTCCTTGTCCTCTTGTTTCTTTTTTTCCTATTTGTATCCATTTCATGTATTTATAGCCATGTTTATACTTATACCTGTTATCTAATAAATGTTTGACAAAATAAATAAAAATAGAGATGATTTCCTTGCCAGTATGGAATAGGGTATCCTGAACCATCAGATTTCATGCCCCCAATAATTCAGGAAATAAGAAATATGATGCCAAGCACTATCCACAACCCCTTTGCAGCCCTATGCTCAGATCCAGCACCCAGGTCTAATATTTAGAAAATATTTAGAAAAATAAAAATCTATTTCAACCACTTTGATGATGTGTTGCTAATTTTAAGCTTTCTGAGGTGTAACATCAACAGATAGAAGCCCCAGCTTCTTTTCATATTTTATCTGCTGAAGTGGCATTACCAGATAGAAGAAGATTTCAGTTAAATTGGTTTCTAACATAGATTTCTAAAAGAAGGTTTAATCTGTCCCTCCATCTTAAAGTTTATAGAAGAACACAACCCCTCTTTAACCACTGAACAATCCATATAATTATACACCTAGGTAATTCAGATGCAATTTTGCAAATTGTATTATTTTGCCTGAACATCCAGTTGACCTGTGAAATGTATTTCTGTTTCTGTTTTAAACACCTTCAGAATCTACATCCGTTTTCTTCTATTAATCCTCTTGCTGCTCAGCTGTCATTGGTTTCTACAAAAAGTATCATGTTTTGGTAAGAGTAACAGATAGTAAAGTAGAGAAGAATAGATTATGTTACAGCTGGATTTATAGAGCAGGGACGTTTCAGAGTTCGCAGCCCATTTGATGAACTAATTATAAGTTGGTTTACTTTGTGAAACATCTGTGTTCACATTTCATTTAACATATGGTTAATTCAGCAGTCACAGAACCTTCCATTTGAGAGCAACATGCGGAGGAAAATAAATCTGGTAAGATGTAGCCGTTGTGACAAGAACCATGGCTCCAAATGGCACCCATGTTCAATCATCACAGCTACATGGAATTGCTATACAGAAGTGCTACCCAGGGGCTTTAGTTTAAAGTAAAACAAGTGAAAGTTTTTAAAAAGTTGGTTTCAATGTTTAGTAAAACCGAGCGTGAGGAGGGAAAATACATACCATAGAAAATATCAAACATTACAATAAAGAGGAAAAATATTTGAAAGTATTTCATTTATTTATATCCCATAATTATTATTTTAATGAATAACTCAAGATGAAAAATATGCTATGTCAGCGTTCTGCAAAACCTGCACTCCAACAAATAACTCCGAGACAAACATCCCCTCTCCAAGGTTACTTTTTTTTTTTAATAAAACAATTTATTAATTTTAACAGTTAAAAACAGCCAACAATACATATACAAATAAATGAAAGAAAAAAGAAGAAGAAAGAAGAAAAGAAAGAAAAGAAAAGATTGAAAAGAAAGGAAAAAGAAAGAAAAAGAAAGAAGGAAAATTAAAAACATTCATATTTATTTTACAGTTTGCAAGATCTTTTTTTTTTATAGCCTTTGATTTATGTCATATATACACCTATTCTATACATATATCACTATCTCATTATTATCAGTTAAAACTTTTCTCTTATGCCTTATGATATATAATTTATCTATGATTAATCCAATTATACCAACAATTCCAGCTATCATAATATTGTGAAGTATCTTTGTTTTTTAGTGCCAGAGTCAGTTTGTCCATTTCTGCACATTTTGAAATTTTATCAATAATCACTTCGTCTGGTGGAATTTGATGTTGTTTCCGGTATTGTGCAAAGGCTAATCTGGCCGCAGTTAATATATGTATTGTTATATATTTAGCTTTTTGGGAAATTTGTTTGTCAAAGATCCCTAGTAGGAAGGACTCTGGTTTATACTCGATCTGCTCTTTTGTAATTTCTTCCAACCAAGTTTGGATTTTCTTCCAATAATTTTGGGTTTCTGTGCATGTCCACCACATATGGAAAAAGGTTCCTTCTTTTTTCTTACATTTCCAACAATACGGACTCATGTTGGGGTGCATCTTCGCTAGCCTCGAAGGAGGAAGATGCCATCTATAAAACATTTTATAAAGATTTTCCTTGTATGCTACCGATTTTGTGATCTTATTATTCCTGCCCCAAACTTTTTCCCATTCTGCTAGTGTAATACTACATCCTACATTCCGACTCCACGCAATCATATTCCCTTTTACAATTTCTTCTTCTAATTCTGTTTCTAGTAAATAATTGTAAAATTTTGTTATGCTTTTTTTGTCCGGTCCTAATAAAATCTTATCTAATTGTTGAAGTTTGTTGTTAATTCCAAATTCTTTCTTATCTTGTTTGTACCTACTTTGAATCTGAAGATAAACCCAAGATCAATTTTTAGTCCCTGGTCCTGAATTTCCTGCCTCGATTTCAAATTTCCTTGTGGGTCCAATAAGTCTTTATATTTAATCATATTAGTAATTTCCAAATTGTTTGGGTGAATCATCGCCTCCATTGTTGAAATCCATATTGGTATTTTTATGTAATGTTTTTTCCGTATTTTCTTCCAAATTGTTAGTAGCGCGTCTCTAATTAAATGTCTATGAAAATATTTTTGACTGGTTTTCCCTATATCCCATAAGAATGCGTGCCACCCCCTTTGTAAATCGTGGCCTTCTAGAAATAATATTCTTTTATTAGTTAACTTCACCCAGTCCTTCAACCAAACTAATGAGGTGGCCATATGATATAACTCCCAGTTTGGGACTGCTAACCCTCCTCTGCTCTTTGTATCTTGCATTGCTTTTACATTTATTCTGGGTTTTTTCCCATGCCAAATAAATTTGAGGGTTGTTTTGTTGAGTTCTTCGAAGAACTTTTTGTGTAATTTAATTGGAATCGTTTGGAATAAATATAGAAATTTGGGGAGAATGTTCATTTTAATGGTGGCAATCCGGCCTAATAGTGAAATTTGAAGTTTACTCCATGATTCTAAATCTTTCTTTACCTGATGTAACAATTTGTCATAATTATTTTCTTTAAGTGACTTACAGTGTGGTGTTAGCCAAATTCCTAGATATTTCACTTTCTTTGTCACTTGTATTTCCATTGTTCCTTCTAATTCTATTTTCTGTTTTTTTGTTAAATTTTTGGTCATTAATTTAGTTTTTTTCTTATTTATTTTAAGTCCTGCTACTGCTCCAAAATTCTCCAGTTCTTTCATCAATTTTAGTCCCCTAACTATTGGTTCTTCAATAAAGAAGATCATATCGTCCGCAAATGCTTGCAATTTAAATTCCTCTTTCTTAACCGTTAATCCCTTTATATCTGGATTTTGCCTAATTCGCGTTAATAATGTTTCTAATGATAATATGAAGAGCAGTGGGGAGAGTGGGCAGCCCTGTCTCACTCCTTTTTCTATCTTTATTGGGCGGGTGTGTTCCCCGTTTATTATTATATTAGCTTGTTGTGTGTCATAGATAGTTGTTATAATATTTTCAAATTTGGACCCAGATTCAAATTATAAATTTTTTGAATTAAAAATTGCCAATTCAGATTATCAAAAGTTTTCTCTGCATCTAAAAACATGAGTGCTACTTGTCTCTCAGGGTGGGCTTCATAAAATTCTAGTACGTCTAATACTATTCTTAGATTATTCTTTATTTGCCTAGCTGGGAGGAATCCGTTTTGATCTTCATGTATATACAAATTTAGCAGTCTTTTTAATCTGTTTGCTATAATAGAAGTAAAAATTTTATAATCAGTATTTAGAAGTGAAATCGGCCTATAATTGTTTATATATCTAGGATCTGTATCCTCCTTCAAGATCAACGAAATCAACGCCCCCCTCCATGAGTCCGGCATCCTGGCTGCTAGTAAAACGTCATTAAAAACTTCCAACATAAATGGTCCAATTTGTTCTACTATATCCTTATAGAGCTCCCCTGGGATTCCATCTGGGCCTGGAGTTTTGTTATTTTTCTGGTTATCTATTGCTGATTTCAATTCCGATTCAGTAATGTCTTTATTTAATAGTTCTGCCATTTCTTCCCCAATTACCTTATCTTTAACTTCATCTAAATAATTCCTTATTCTATCTTCACTAACCTCTTCTTTTTTGTATAAATCTTCAAAGTATTTATGAATGATTTCTTTTTTCTGTTCTATTTCCTGGTATATATCTCCCTTGCTATCTATTAACTGATATATCATTCTCTTTTCTTTCTTTCTTTTTAATTTATAAGATAGCCATCTTCCTGGCTTATTGGCATGTTCAAAATAGGTTTGTCTGGTCAAATTCAAATTTGTAATCATTTTCTCTTGTTCGATTAAATTCAATTTATGTTTAGCTATATTTATCTGATTTTGCAGTTTTGTATCTTTTGGAGTATTCTGTAGTAGAGTTTCTAGCTCCTTAATTCTTTCTTGTAGATTATTTTGCTGGGAATATTTTTCTTTATTTCTCTTGGCATTATAAGAGATTGTTATACCTCTTATTACCGCCTTCATTGTATCCCATATATTTTGTTTTGTAGTTTCTCCATTGTCGTTTTCTTTTATAAAAAAAATTAATTCCTCCTTTAATTTATTGATGTATTCTTTGTCTTTTATTAATTGAGTGTTTAATGTCCACCTTTTCTTTGGTTTTGCCCTACCCTTCCATATTATCTGTATTGGGTTATGGTCTGCCCATTCATTGGGCAAAATTTCCACTTCTTTTATTTCATTTGCTATTTCCCCATTCATCCATGCCATATCTATCCGTGTCCATGTTTGGTGGGGTTTTGAATAGAATGTAAACTGTTTTTCCTCAAGATGTAGTCTTCTCCATATATCTGTCAAATTAAACTCTTTCATCATTTCCCTGCAAATCTTAGGGAGCTCTCTTTTCCCCTTTTTATTTTTCCCGCCGTTGCTGTGGTCTTTTTGATATTCAACAATAGAATTGAAGTCCCCTATAATAAGGATGTTTTTTTGTTGCAATTCAACCATTTTTCCATATAGGTGTTTAAAAAACTCTTTTTGGTCCCCATCTCCAAGGTTACTTTTATTAGAGTTAGTAAACTGGTGCATCTGGGAAATCTGAAAGTTCCGGGTTTCCTTGCAATAAGTAAAAAACTACAAATCCACCCCCCTGCACCCCTCATGGCATCACATGGCCCAATCACCATCTGTCCCAACTTGAGACATCCCCTCAGCCAGGTGCAGAAATAACATGACCTTGACTTAGAAGAAGAATGCTAGTATGTCTCACCACATACCCTCCCATTTTCCCAGGCTCAGGAATATGGCAGTGTGGAAGCATTTGGTACTAGTTTCCAAAGCTGACATGCTTAATATTCCTTCCTTCTATTTTCCCCACAATAATAACCCTGTGAGTTGGATCAGGCTGAGAGACAGTGACTGGCCCATAGTCACCCAATTAGCTTTCATGCCTAAGACAGGAGTTTAATTCAGGGCTTCTCAACCTCTAACCCCCGGTCCGTGGACTAGCACAGGGCCACGGCATGCCAGAAACCGGGCCCCTCAAACAAGTGAAGCCCCATCCACGGGATGCAGATAGTACCTAAAACCATATCCCCTCTGGTCCACAGAAAAATTCTCTCTGTGGAACCAGTCCCTATTGCCCAAAAGGTTGGGAGCCATTGCTTTAATTCACCATTTCCTGGTGTCTAGACTGATGTTTTCACCCCTATCACAATTCACTTGAAAGATGAAAATGAACATATGAACTGTCTTATTACCTAAATAGCTCCTTATTATCTACTGTAATGAAGGACCCAGTCTTTGTTCCCTGATCGTGCAACCTATAACTCCAGTGGTAGAGTCTGCAATGTTCTACTTAAAAAGCATGCAGTTTAATCTTTCTCTCAGTATCAGTTGCTACTTTCCGATACCTCATATGACTATTTTGATATGCTCTTAACTTGCCCATCCTTTTTCATCTTGTGTCATTTTTTTACAGAATGATTTTTGGAAATGTTTCAAATAATACTGTTTACTGATTTTTCGCCCCTTCGAATATCCATATATAGCTCTTTCTTTCAGAATCCTTATTTATCTCTCCTGGAGGTGGAGAGGTTAGAATTTCCTTTTTGTCTATCAGCTGAAGCTGAAATATATTTCTTGGGAAGACAGGTTTATGGAGGAGTGCTGTTTATTACTCTGAGACTGAGTCTATGTAAGATGAAAGCAAATCCATTCCTACATTAGTTCTTTCTTCCCTCTGATTTCCAGACCAACTTTCCTCCCTGTGACTCCAGGAAATAGCCCCAATAAGTCTGGGATGTGTCAGAGTGGGAAGCTTAGATAGATTTTAGTCTTACATTGATGAAATAGGCTCAGGTGAGATCATTGCTTGGGAAGACTAATACCTTAAGTCAAGGATCCCCAACCTGTGGACTATGGCCCACTACCGGGCCATAGCCTATCGGCCACTGAGCCACATGAGTGGCTGGCCAGCGCATGCCCACACACCCCACTCATGCTAGCATTGCCACAAGTGTTTCATGGGTGCTAGCACTGTCATGAGCATTGCGTACACACACGTGGCCCTGTTTGCATCAGATGCATGTTTCCAACCCTGTTTGCATCTCTCATGTGCACTCATGGCCCTGTTCGTGCACATGCATCCCTGTGTAAAGGCACCTGCTCCTCCTCTGGGCCACCAACCCCGAAAGGTTGGAGTACTCTGCCTTAAGTCATGGAACTATTGATTCTATACTGAGGCATTGATATTCAATTTCAGTGATCAAAAAGGGGCTCTTTAAATGGGATACCAAAAAGAGCATTATTAATGAACCAATCTGCCAAGAGTCTCACACTCCTCCATGCCCCTTGCAGGCAGCATCCTAAAGCTCATTTTCTTCAGAAGACTATGCCTAGAATGACATAATTTGACCTTAAAAGGCCTAATTGGACCTTAAAGGTGGTAAAAATCAGCAGCTTCTAATCAAGGACTTTGATTATTGTTCAAAGTTAGCTTATGATAGAGCAGCGGTATCAAACATGCATCATCATGTATCACATGATGTATCACAACTTTTTTTCCCTTTGCTAAACCAGGCATGGGTGTGGCCAGTGCATGGTGCATCCAGCCCATGGGCCATGAGTTTTGAACACCTATCACCTCCTGTGATGGAGGATGGCAAAAAACAATTCGACATAAATTTAAAGACATAAAATAAACTGCATCTCTAAATGATAGGCTTTTACTATAATGTGACTATAAAGTAGAGTTTGGTCATTTATGAACCAATAACAATCAAAATGTATAAATTAAATATGTCATGATGTTCATTTAAATTGAAATAGTTGTTGTTTGTTAGAGAAATACCAAAAGATACAAAAAGGATTTTTTTTTAATCAAAAGAAAAACAACTTAAACTGATTTGTTCTTATGGCTTCACCAATTCCAATACCATTAAATTTCAGATGAAATATGCCCAGTCCTCAATCAATGCTTCACAATATCATTGAATCAATGTAACTATTTTATACCGCATAATAGATTTTTAATGTAAACAAAAATAGAATTTAAAAAAGGCTATATATAGGGTGCAGGGGGCACAATGGATTAGCAGCAGATGTGGTATTCAGCAGGTTCTGACCACTTCTGGAGAATCAGTAGTGGAAATTTTGAGTAGTTTGGAGAATTGGCAAATACCACCTCTGACTGGCTCCATCCCCATCTATTCTCTGCCTCCCGAGTCCCAGCTGATTGGCTGGGTCCTCTTTTGTTGCCCTGCACAGGAGAACGGAGCTGGAAAGCAGGTTAGTGGGGTGGGGAGGGAATGGGGATTTTACCATATCCTTCCCCTGCCAGGCCCACCAAGCCACGGCCACAGAACCGGTAGTAAAAAAAATTGACTCCCACCACTGGTCAGCAGTTAAAAGCACTGAGCTTTAGATGGAGAGCTGACAGCCTGGGTTCAAGACCCAAACTCATAGGGTGACCTCCTGTTACCTGCCCAACTCCTGTACCAAACTTCCTTTGAAATCATGCAAATGCAAGCAGATGCCAATTAAGTGGGAAGGTAACAGTGTTCTACCAGCCTCTGGCATATAGACATACTGGCCACATGATCACAGAAATTGTCTTCAGAGAAAGCTGGCTCCCTCAGCCAAGAAAGAGAGATGAGCGATGCCCCCTTGAGTCAGACATGACTGACAGAGGAAACTATGATGTACAGAATTACTTTTTCTTTTTTTTAGCAACCAGTCAACTTCTCCTAGCTAATATTTTCACCTCCATCCTTTTTTTCTTATTTTACAATATTTTGCTAGATCAAGACAACTTGACCTGCTCCTGAGATTTCCACAGTTAAGGCAGAAAAGCCTCAAAAGAACTTTCCATTCCCACTCCTATCCTTAATTCTCCTTCCCTAAAAAGTAAGTTATAGAACTTCAACCCAGCCACTTCCTCTGATGTCATCATATCATCAGATGGCCTCTTCTATGTCTGAAGAAAATCAGGAGATAGAGATGAACTCTCCACCCCTCAGTGCTTACCTACCCTGACCTATGTTGTGTCATCCAAAGAGCATTTTCAGAAGTGTGCCTTCAAATATTTTCACATGTGAATGGTAGGGGCTACTTGGAAAACCCCTGAATATTGTAGCTCCAAAGTCCTGCCCAGAAACATATACTGGGTGACTGTTTTGTAATTTTTGCAGCACCAGGAGCAAGTCTCTCTTGCCTCTGTTTTCTTGCCTTTTCTAGTCTCTCTTGCCTCTGTTCTTCTTTTACCTTTCTATGACTCTATTGCCTTTTTAAATAAGTTGTAAGGATCCGCCTCTCCTTCCCACTCAAGAAAGTAAGAACTCTCTTAGTATTTCAAAAGGAACTTTTTATTGAGAAGTAGTGACAGCAGAACAAAGCAAAGCAAGGCAGACTCCAAATCCCCGCGGGTAAATACAGTTAGAAATTAGGCATCAGAAACCCCTCCTTCCAGTCCAATGTGGATTTAGCTAATCCATATGTGTGAAGATGTTGCTGTGATGTTGTTGTAAGGGTGCTCAAGATAAAGGTTATAAAATAACAGTTGTCAAAAGTAACAAAAAAGAATCACATTCAGGATTTTCCTCATTACTCCCCGCCCCCTCAAATGAATGGCAGTATCTGTAATCTTCTTTTAATATTTCATGTGCATGTATAGGGTTTTTTTTTTCAAACTCTGTTATTTTTTTCACAGATTGCTAGTTTAACTATCAGTTTGATCTGGACATCTTGATTTATGTGGATTTATTTGCCCACCTGCATGGGATGTAGAAGGCCTTCAAAATTGTTAATGAGTGGCTAGTAAATCTTGTAATTAATTAATGAGAATATGTGTTATTTATTAATTAAAAACCAGCACAGCATTATAATTTCACACGCCATCCTGTGAAATATGTATAATGTCAAATGGTTGTTTGTCAATGTTATTGCAACCATCTCCGCTTATCATTTTTCAATCTGGGAAGAGAAAGTGGTACGTTGCAATAATTATCATTTTGAATTTAGGACCCCAGTTTCAAAATGCAACCATGAAAACAGCTTTACAAGCTCATGTAGTGGAAGAAGCATTTATTTGCTTTGTGCATGAATGCTCTCTATGCACATATTGTCAGCACAGCAAGAGGTATAATTGTTAACACTAGTAAGTGTTATTTTGTTGGGAGAAATAGGCTGTGCAATTGAAAAGCAGTGCTGGGTAAGAAAATCAAAACTTGTTTCCCAAAGGAACATTGCAAGTGGTTACATTGCAAATAGATATTATGTTTAGCTTTGCTTGTATTTAAAGTTGTTATCTTTATTTATTTATTTTTAAGTTACGCACACAGACCAATAAAATCTTTTATATTGTTGTGCCAACTTTCAGATATAGGAAATGCTATTGCCATCCTTGGTTATGAAGGATTGACAGGGAAAAAATTTCAGGAAAAATCTATAAATGTCACAGCAGAAGTTCAGCAACCTCTCAACACTTAAGAATTTGTCCATTCTTGGTCTTAAGAGATCTCCTTCCAGGGCATCTTATGAGACTAAACCAATAAAATGTAAATTTATATACCCCATATTAAAAGTAGCTAGTAGATGAATAAATTAGTGGAGCTGAATGAGTAATCATTTAATTTTTTTCCATGAAAAAAATATATCCACATGAAATTGGGAGAGTTTCCTGATTTGAAATTCTAGAACACATGTGTCAAACTTGAATGTGTCACATAATGTATCATGATGTATCATGATATATTTTTGCCTTTGCAGAGCTGGGGTGGGCATGGCCTGCACATGATGCATCCAGTCTGCAGGCCACCAGTTTGACAGACTGTGTGTCAAACTCAATTTCATTGAGGGCTGCATCAGAGCTGTGGTTTACCTCAGGGGTTTGGATGGGCATGGCTGACCGGGTGGACATGGCCAACTAGGTGGGCATGGCCTGATTGACACCACTCTTCAAATTGCTGGCATGTTTCCTCTTCACATTGGGTAGACTGGCCCGACGCCATGCTGGCCTGATCTTTCATCTTTGCACTGGGTAGACCACGACAGCCCTGTGGGCCGGATCTGACCACATCATGGGGCACATCCATCCCATAAGCCTTAAGTTTGAAACCCCTGCTCTAGAAGGACACCTTGCTCTAAAGGGACACTATCCATAGTTATTATTATTCAGTTAACTTTCTCTAAATCTGCTTTCTATAGCTCAGTACAGAAGCTAATGATTATATATATATATATATATATATATGTGTGTATATGTATATGTATATATGTATATGTATGTATATGTGTGTGTGTGTGTATGTGTATACATACATACATATATATGTATACACATACACACACACATACATATACATACATATACATACAATATATATTCTTAAGTTTTCGCAGGTACTTACATGTATGGCATTCGGCTTTGTTCGGGTATTTTCCCACGTCATAGTAGTTGTGCTTTTAAAGTTGTAGCGACGCTTCGGCAGAATCTCATCTGCCATCATCAGGCTTCTATACATATATACATATATACATTCTATACATTCTATATATATATGTAACTAGGCATCCTATATTATATGATCCAGGTACATTATTACATGTATGCAAATTGTCCAACATATTTCATTCTTTTTTAAAAAAATAAACAGCAGAATTAATTTGATTGCTTTGTAGATAAATGATATGAACATGATTTAAATGATGTTGTAGTTTTCCAGAATAAATTTTGTGTGGTTTTTTTTCTAGGGACTCCGGAGGATTATTCCCAATATTTCAGTATGAATGCTACCACTGCTAAACTCAGCCTTCTAAAGCCGATAAACAGGGACTTTCATCAGAAATTTGATTTGGTTATTAAGGTAAATTTTTTATTTCAACTTCTTTAGATATTGGCATCTATGTAAAACTGTCAGTTTATATAATGAAATATTTTCAGAGAGGTAAAGCCCCTTAAATATATTGACTTATAATTCATCAGTTTAATGTGAAAATGGAAGTAATCAACCCACATCATTATAACAACTATTTTGATTAAAATGCTCATTGGGAGAAAAGTTATCTATTTCATACTTAAGGAGAACAGTTTACAAACTCAGTTCCAGATTTCTAGACATACAGCGAGTATTGTGATATACAGCTGTACATATAATGCTCAGTCAGAATGAAATCTATTCACATTTGTTCCCAGGTTCAGAATTTTAACCTGTCATATTTTTAAGCTGTGTTTCAACTGTGTCTTGTGAAATATAGAATTTAAAAGATCTTACAAAGATAGGATTAAATTATTACTTGCCACATTGAGTCAGCCTGATTTAATATTAATTTAATATTTCACTTTCAATGCCTCCTGATTTTGCAGTTAACCTTGGCAGTTTACAATTATGTAAAATAACACATAGGCTTTTGAACTATTTGAATGAAGAGAATGATATAACTTGGCCAATTTCTGTAGTATATGAGATGCATAGCAGTTTAATTGACAAATTTATTTTCCTATCTGCTGATCAATGTCAATTTTATTTTATCCAAGTGTTTTTAATGCATTGGTTGTTAACTGCAATAAAGATTCTATTCTATTCTTTTCCATTCCATTCCCATTCCAAAGATAAAAGTTTTTATCTTTTATATTTAAGCTTTTGTTAGCATGCATGTGCATGTCTGGTTAAAAAAATACCAGTATTTGATTACAATTATTCAGGTTTTTAAAATTATTCTACATTTTTTCATTTTCATTGCATGTAAGTTCTTTGGATGTTCAAAATACAAAATTGGAATTGACACAATAGTTTTATATACTTACACGTTCAAATTCAATGTGGCAAAAGCCTATTCATTAACACTGAAGCAGTTGGGGCTGGTATAAGCAGTAACATAGCTATATACAATTTTTTAAAAAACATTATAGTTTTCTGTGGTCATAGTCGTGGCTTTATAACTGGCTGCAAATACACACACACACACACACACACACACACACACACATACATATACATATACATATACATATATATGTTTTCTTAAGTTTTCGCCAGTATTTATATGTATGGAATTCAGCTTTGTTCGGGTGTTTTCCCACGTCATTATAGTTGCGCTTTTAAAGTTGTAGCAACGTTTTGGCAGAAGCTCATCTGCTATCATCAGGCTTCTGTACTGTATTCAAACAAACAAACAACTACCATTCCTAGATGTACTAATCTACAAAAAAACAGATGGCACACTAGGACACACCATATACCAGAAGAAAACACACACCAACCGCTACCTCAATGCCCAATCCTACCACCACCCAGCACAGATGAACTCCGTGGCCAAAACACTAATTACCAGAACCAAACGGCTGGCAGACAAGACACACATAAAGACTGAACTATGCACCCTGACTAAAGTACTGACAGCCAACGGCTTCCACAAAAGCAAAATCACTGGCTTGATCCACAAAAACACACTGAGACATAATGGAGAACTAGAAGATGAACAGATCTATGGAACAGCTGTCCTGCCCTACATAAGAGGTACTACAGACAAAATCAGGAAGATACTACACAGGCATCACATCAAGACTGCCTTCAAAACAGACAGAAAAATAGCAGCCATCCTAAGAAACCCCAAAGATAAAATTGACCTGGAAAACCAAGGCGTATATGAATACAATACAGAAGCCTGATGTTGGCAGATGAGATTCTGCCGAAACATTGCTACAACTTTAAAAGCACAACTATAATAACATGGGAAAATACCTGAACAAAGCTGAATACCATATATAGCATTATTAGATTCAAATTACTGTGATTATTTTGCAGCTGAATGGATAATAAGCAAGGGTATCAATCTATAAGACTATTAATTGCCACATGCTTTAGGTACATCAGTGCTTCATTTAGCAGAAGAGTGTTAAAAGATATTAGAAATATATGGCATATCTTCTTGTGCAGATATAGATTTTTTATAATATGCATCTCAGCAGAATAATATACTTTAGACTTGAATATGTACTTTCTCTCTCAAAAGTAAGACTAACATTTAAGGATTTATTTTTTATTTTTTTTAAGAATAGTTGGGTTCACACTTCATTAGATCCAAAATCAGAACCAACAAGCAACATTATGGCTTAATATGTACGAATCTAGCGTGGGTTATCAACACTTCTCCATTATTATCCTTCATTCTATTATAATTGGAAAGTCTCCTGTTTGTAATGTGTTTGCTCTTTATCTTTTCACCCAAGAGAGATTAAAACATCTCTCTCCCTGTCAATATTTTGCTCTAAAATGTCCCTTTTCTGCACATTCAGAAAAGCTAACAAGAATAAGAAAGCATATCTACTAAGCAAGAACTACATCACATTCCTTTGGGGATAATGCAGGATTAGACTACTTTCCTTTCAGAGTCACTAATCAAGCATTTTTCACTTTCTCTATGTTTCAGAGGAAAAAATCAAGCTAAAATTCTTAGGTAATCCTTAAGGCTAGAGGAAGATAAAGCATGTTTATTTAGATTGTCTCTTTTGTAGCGACCGCAACGCTAGCCTGAGAGAAGTTAAGACTGTAAGATGTTTGAAACATTAGCAATGATTCTGACCATTTGTCTTTATTGCTTCCCTTGAGTTCAGTTCAACTTTGGGTGATTACATGGCCCAACCACCTAATTTTTATGTCAGTAATCCGATGTAATTTGCCATTATCTTATTTTAGGACTTGTTTTTTTTTTTCAGCTTCTCCATTTCACCTACCATCTTGGAATTTATTTTGATCTCTTAAGCACAAGCCAAGTTTGCCATACAGAATTAACTAGGAATTGCTAGTTAATTATTAGGTTTGTATTATATTTCAGGCAGCCTTAGTTGCATTAGCTAAAGCAGCCTGAAACATTAATTTATTGTGAAGGAAACTAACAAATATATTACTGGACTCCTTGGCTTGCAGACAGTTCATCACCCAACTTGGTAACTTCGTTAATGTTAGTAATTATGGAAGTTGCTACCTGTTTCTATACAATAGCTTGCCCTGCCAATCTTGGGGAGAAGGGCATGGTTTTTCTCCCTGGTCATTCCTTGATAAGAGTACTGCTTTCTGTTTGATCAGGGGGGTTTTGGGGGCGGGGGTGTTAAGCCCTGCTTATCTCAGTGTTAGCTCATGGTCTTTTAATTTCTTTTGTAGCTTCCCTGTCTCTTTTGAATGGCATGTAAATGCAGTTTTTCTCTATGTGTAGATTGGTCACTGATTTGTCTGAGTACCAGGTTTCCAGGAATTTCATATCAGTTTTGAATGCTCACAGTATTCAACATTTCAGGCCACCCTTTCTCCACCACAGAACACAATATCCTCCCCCAAGGCCTCAACTACTTGCTAATCAGGGGTGGAACTCAAAATTTTTAACAACCGGTTCTGTGGGCGTGGCTTAGGTGATGGGCATGGCTTGGTGGTCATGTGACTGGGTGGATGTGGCTTGGTGGTCATGTTATTGGCTGGGCATGGCCAACTCAATATCACTCACATTGAGGCACGCATCTCCTCGCCTGGTCTCTCATAACTGTGGGGATGCTGCAACAGTTGTAAGTGTGAAAAATGGTCATAAGTCACTTTTTTCAGTGCCATTGTAATTTTGAATGGTCACTCCATACAAGCAAAGTACCAGCAAAGGAAGGAAAAAAAATTCCAGATAGGTTCCTGAGACAGGAAGCCTAGTCCTGCCAAAAATGTAATAAGGGTTAACGGAGAGCAGTTTCAGTAAGCAACACCAGAATGTTTCCTTCCTGCCTTCCTTACAGGATTAGGCCAGTTTCTTCTAACAACTGGTTCTCCGAATTGCTTAGAATGTTAACAAATGGTTCTAGTGAATAGGAGAGAACTGGTAGAATCCCACCCCTAATCTGTTAGAATTCCTTGCAGCATTAGAACCATCATTGTCTCACTTCTATTCTCTATACCTGCAACGGTAGCCAAACTAATCTTAAACTATCTAGATGAGGGCTGTCAAGCTCGTGGCCTGCAGGCCAGATGTGTCATGTGCTGGCCGTGCCCATGCCTTGTATTGTAGTGGTATTCTACCAGTTCAGCTCATTTCTGCCGAGCCAGTAGTGGCAATGAGCAGCGGAGACAGAACCAGTTCTCTCCACTGTTCTGCTGTTGGGCCCACCTGCCCATCTGGGCTCTGATACTTACCTTTATCCTCTGCTTTTGAAGCACAGCTGCTTTGCACGGCACAGCAGAGTGCCGCATGGCAGCTGCTGAAGCAACCAGGAGAGTGCGCTGTACAAACACATCTGTGCCTGTGCAAACACCTCTGCACCTGTGCAAAGTGTGTGTTTGTCATGCGTGGGCGTGCAAAGTGTGTGCATGCATACAAAGTGCTCCCACCAAGCCACACCCACCGAACCGGTGGTAAAACTTTTTGAATCCTACCACTGTGCTACGTCATGTGACTCCGCCATGATGAAGCACGTTTGATACCTCTGGTCTAGATACTAAATCTTTTCATCAGTTTATGGCATGGCTTGGACATTCTACTAATCCAGGGTTGTTGTTTTCAACCTTTTCTCATTCTAGTAAAATAAAGCTACCAAGTCAAATAGGGAAGTTGGTAATTTTATTTAGGAAACAAATGTGAAAAAGTCCAGTATGTAATTGGCTCTGGCAGTTCCTTTGCAGAGATGCTTCCCGCTGATCTCTAGCAGTCCCAAAAATTGCCAAGTGTCTTTAAACACCTCCAAAAAAATTGACATTATTTGTGGAATTTTGCTGGCTGCCTTTAATCTCAAGGATTTCATGGGACAAAATTGCCAGATGCATTGGTCCTATCCCTGGTGAAGCAATGGATAAAGTACAATATTGCAAGCAAACTCTACCCCCACCCTGGAGTTTGCTCCTGATGGGGTCAGGGTTGACTCAGTCTTCCATCCTTCCAAGATTGGTAAAATGAGGACCCAGATTGTAGGAGGAAATATGTACATAAAGCTTACATTATAAACCACCCAGATAGTGCTGTACAATACTATAGGGCAATATGTAAGCCTAAATGCTATTGCTATCGCTACCTATGCTCTACTGAGTAGTTTCAAAATTATATATTTTATTGATCCCTCATTTATAGAACTGAGACATATATTACCTTGAAAAAAACGTAGAACCACCAAATATTCATATTCAGAATCCTCTTTGTAAGTTCTAATTCTTACACTGATTTCTTCTGAATAGATTTATTCATTCAATTTGAAGCAAAAGGCAGAATAATAGTTCATCTAAAACTCTGGACTTTGCAAATAATTTTTGCTGTAATTGCATCTTTTATATCTGTACAGGTATTATCAAAGGGAATAGCATTCCTTTTCTGCCAGGAAGAAATGCTGCTTTTAAAGAACAAAGCAACTGGGTTTTATAGCTTTGATATTTTTGAAAATAGTTTTCCAGGGGAGAAAAATTAGTTGTTTACTTATGAACAAAACAAAGAGTTGAATTAATACATAATTCCATTGTTTAGAAATGCTTAGTTTTGTCTGATTTCTGGTAATCTTTATCCCCAAATGTATTTGTTTTTAAAAATACACTTTTTAAAAATTACAACAGCTTTTTAAAAGTTTAAACATCCATATTTATCCATGCAAATCTATCTGATTTAATATATGCCATCGAATTACACTGTGTAACAAATTTCAATTAGTTTTTGTTCCTTGTGACAAAATGTGTTTTCCTAATTCATTAAGCCTAAATTAAATAGAAAATAGATATTTTCTCTAACTGCTTAAAAAGATAAAAACATCTGTTTTGTCGATATAAATATGAAACTTTTGTAAGTTGTGGTTACAAAATCAAAGTTTGTGATGAATATAGCCATTTTTGCATAGGTTTTAGACATAAGCATGTAACACTTAGAAGCCAGGAACAAAAATTGTGTTGCCTAATGTTGTTGATTGTTAATGACACACAGATTTTTCTCACAAAAGATCACTTCCCAACCTTGTCATTCAGGTCTTCCAATGGTGCGTCAATAATAACTATAACTGAGACCATTTGTTGCTAATCATCCTCTTCTTTCTAGTTCCACTTTTTCCAGCCTTAAAGATTTCTAAAGAGAGACAATTCTTTGCATAATCTGTCCAAAATATGATATTTTGAGCATGATCACTCATGCACTGAAAACTTAACTCTGAACTTATTTGTTCTGTGGGCTATTTGTTTTATTCACTGTTGTTTGTATTCTCAGGTTTTTTTTTTTCATCACCAAAGTTCAAAGGAGTTAGTAGACTTTTTATCCTGCCTTTCCTTTTTTTTCACTTCCACAGACTACCCGAAAGAAAACCTTCACCTGTTTATAGACTTACCTACCTATTTCCTAATGAATCATGTAGTTTTGTGATACATTTGTAGTGTAGTGTTAATATGACTGTCCTGGGTATAATATTTATTTTTATTTTTTTTTGAGTTAATGAAAGGCTTTCATTCAGGAAAAAAAAAATCTATATAGTTTGTGACTTGCTTCTAGTAATTTATCAATATGTGATAAATTGCTGGCATCTAACTTTGCTACATAATTCAGCTGTAGTTAGAAAGAAACACAAACAAGTCAGTAAAATGTATCGCCACTCTAAAAGACAAAATTAAAACCAATTAATGTTAAAAATGACAGCAGGAATTTATAGTATATTAACCTTTTGCTTTTTCAGGCTGAACAAGACAATGGCCATCCTCTTCCAGCCTTTGCTAATCTGCATATTGAAGTTTTAGATGAAAACAACCAGAAACCTTTCTTTACCAAATCAACATATGAAGGCTTTATTTCAGAATCTTCTCCTGTCGGTACAACTATTTCTGATCATCAGAACCTGACATCTCCACTGCAGATCATAGCTTTAGATAATGATGTTGAAGAGGTTTGTATTTGATCATACCAATTTGTGCTTTGGGGGATATGCAACATATATTTCAAATGTTAGATTCTATTTAATCTCCATGCTACATATAACATGAAAAACCCCCTAAGATTTCAGACATTTGAGAACTAGTTATTAACAATTTATCCTTCTATTAAATTTTTCATGTTAATCATTGAAGTCTAGGATGTATTCCAAGCACAATAAATTTTCCCCAGAGGATTCAGCAAATGAAGTAGCTTTTGCCTACAATGGAATCAAAATAATATGGATTATGGGCCCCAATTAGTTTTAATTTGGCCTCACTCAATGACCTCCCTCAAGCCACTAAACAAATTCATGCAGAAAGAAAAGTTTAACAGAAAGAAGATATTCTTAAGACATTTTGGTAACTCCATACAATATTATCTTCTTAATATTCAAAGGAAAAATGAAATGGTTTCTACTCTGAGGAAAGAAAGTTGAAATTCTCTGCGAATTAAAACTAGAACATGATTTCACACATATGTATAATCTGAGGATAATGACTTGCTATACTTTTAAAAGTTATGAAGTAGACACATTTATCCCCAAAAGAACTACACCTTTATTTAAGATGACTCCTAAATGGGAAATAGGAGAAAATATAGCTAATTGCAATGCTTTATCTTGTCAAGGTTGCTGAAATATATTTTTTTCCACAGCAATAAATATGTCCATGTCACACAGATACATACCTGCCTGTTGGGAAGCCACAAGTTGTATAAAATACTCTGCTTATTCTATTTAAAGAATTGTTTACGCAGTGTACTTTAACCATTCCAACTCACACATAAGAACCACTTTCACACCAAAAAACACCAAAATATATCATCGCACGCAGCTGCCTTCCGTTTCCTTTTGGCAGAAACAGCAAAAAAGATGGTGAAAAAAAAGAACCTAATAAAAGAGATAGGAAGAGATGCATTCGAAGAAGAAAGGGAGAAAAAGTGGAAGAAGAGATAACAGAAGATAGAAGGAAAGAAATTTAAGGGAAACCAAGTTTAAGAGTTAGAGAAAAAACGTTAAAACTCAGTATGCACAGTTAATCTTAAAAAACACTGATGCCTTTCAGCAATCCGCAGTGTATTTTATTCTTAGTCATGCAGGATTACCTCTTTAAGTCTCAGGTAATTATCAAGGTGGGGAGGAGAACTCCTCTTCCCATTGGTAAATATGATATATCTTATCTTTCAGTAGTGAGAAAAGCTACTCTTCTTATGTTTTAATCCCTAACTGATCTGCAAATCGTCTTGGTTACACTTTTTGCTTTGTGCATAGATTTTTAGATTTGCATGCATTAAATGTATTTATTGATTCTGTTCTACTTAGGCACTGTCCAGGTCCAATAAACTCTGGGGGGCTCATAGTATCAGAATAAAACAACAGTGTAAAAGCAAATAAAGTGTACAAACCTAACAGCAGATCCATTCAGCAATACAAATGGATCAAAACTTCCCAGTGGGTTCTCAGCAACATAACCTAGATATTTATATATCCCTTACTTCCCTTAAAACACACACACATAGACCCTTTGTTTCTTCAATCATATGTTAAATTGGTCCCTGGTTTTGTTTTTAAAGCATGTACATTTACATGCTTGACAGTGAAAAGCTAACTAGTTGAAATGAATGCTGTCATTTGTATCATTTGAAAAGTTTGGAAGTTACATTCTAAGCATCAGTCCCTGGAATATATAGTTGTTTGTTAAAGAAACTAAAATAAAGACAAATAATTTTCTTTTAAAAACAATCCAAACAATTCTGAATGCCATTTATGGTTTAATATTGTTCAGCAGCATCTTGCATTGCATGGGTGGGGGGAGGGAGTTTATACAGAAGATCAATTCAGAATTTCCAGTTTCCTTTGGGGGAATCAATTCAATTTGCAATTTCAATACTATTGACATTAGGTTTACCATGTTGAAATTTCACAATGACAAAGAAATCACAGTCTGGGCTGTGGATCATTTGTAAATGTTAGTAACTTACCAGTGTGCTCAAAAATCTAAATCGGTGTGCTAAATGTTACACAGCCTCCTCAAGCACATTAGTTAATCCAGCATGTCTCAGTTATATAGCACATGCTGATTTCGTTACATTTTTTAATTAACTTTAATAAACTTATCTAACTTATTAAAATCAAGTACCACTCACAAGCTAGGAAGGAAGATCATGTGTGATTCATTTACACAATGAATATCATCCCATATTCATAGTCATGCTGTTTAAGATATAATAATGAATAATTGAAAATCCACAGTCATCATTAACTCATCTCCATTGGCTTCAGAATAAATGCTGGACAAACCAAAAGGCCCGATATTATGGAAAACAACGAAACGCCTGATACGTAATATAAGGGGAAACGATTTAATACATCTCTATCTGTTTTTAAGAGTTTTTTTCCTTTCTTTTAGCCATCTGAGAACTGGCATTTTGTTGTAAATTAAAATACAGACAAATAATTCAATGGGGCAAGCAACACATCAGCAGAAAAACAAAATCATATGAGTCCCAGTCCTTCAATCATATAATGGAAACATATTAAGAGAAGTTTAGTGTTTGATATTATAATTCATTTCAACCTATAATTGTAATGTTTGTACCAAGATGTCTAAAGTTCTTATAATGAATGTTGGTCACCCAGCTTTTTTCAGATTTCAATAGATTATTTTACTGGGTAGTATGTGTTACACAAAGGCACTAAGTACTTCTACTTATTCTATTTATTTGTTTATTTTTGCTTTTTAGATTCCATCAGGTGCCATTCCTGTAGGTATTTTAAGTGTGCCTTCTTTTTGTTGTGTTACTTTTATCTTTTACCTCTTGGAGTTTTTTTCAAATTAATTTTTTTTCCACACAAAAACTTTTTTATACAATGGTGTTTGAACAATCACAATTCTTTGTGCTTTCTTTGAAAACTGCTCGTTGTTAAAGCAAATTTTATCATTTGGTTTCAAAGCTAAAACTAGATTTGATACTCTACTCATTTTCTGCCTTTCTAATATTGTCTTCAGAGTTCAAAACAATATTTTATTCTCTATTTTCAAAAATGAAAACTGAAAGCTTTCATTTTCCCATACAACAAATATAAACTAGCTGATTACAGCTTGTTGTATTAATACTTATTTGTTATTTTACTTGCCAAACAAATTTCTATGGCTGACCATCGATCAAAAAAAATAAAGCACACATAAATTAAAACCAGAATATAATTAGCAAAATTATTTTTAAAAAATGTATTCTTTCTTTAATTATATTTAATATGCTTATGAGAAAGAACCACTTAATGAAGTAAAATCTACCTCTATAACTAGCGGTAGAAGCATGAGTTAATATTTTTCTTGATTGTTCTTTGTGTCTGTGTTTCTACAGGCGAACATATTTTGGTCAAAATGCAGGAATAACCACATCTTTTTTTTTTCATCTTAAGCTATATTATTATTAGGCTATTTTGTAATACTATACTCTTTTCAGCATCACTTCTACTTTCTACTTTCTGTGTATATATAGCAGTCTTTTCTGTGATACTATTTGATCTCCAGATTAAGAGAGAACCAATGTGGGGGAGGAATATATCAAGAATAAAACAAAATAATGTAGTTCTTTCCCTGATTGCTAGTTTCTACCACATGATTGCAGTGGTGTGGTTATACTCCTGAAGTATACTGTATGTCTGACCTTACTAGGGCTAGCAATCTTACACTGTAAAAACACAGATAACCACCATACATATACATATACAAATATATGTTTTCTTAAGTTTTCACGGGTACTTACATGTATGGTATTCAGCTTTGTTCGGGTATTTTCCCATGTCATTGTAGTTGTGCTTTTAAAGTTGTAGCAACGTTTTCGCAGAATCTCATCTGCCATCATCAGGCTTCTGTATAGTGTTCGTCTGTGAGTCAGACTTTCACAGCCGTTTTGTCTGACTCACAGACAAACACTGTACAGAAGCCTGATGATGGCAGATGAGATTCTGCCAAAACGTTGCTACAACTTTAAAAGCACAACTATAATGACATGGGAAAATGCCCGAACAAAGCTGAATACCATACATATAAATACCCGCGAAAACTTAAGAAATATACATAGATACATATATACATAAGAAAACATATATACATATACATACACACACACACTCACACACACACACACACACACACATATCTATCTATCTATCTATCTATCTATCTTTGGTTGTTCGGGTTTTCTCCCGTGTAAGATTGAATATCTAGACAACGTTTGATGAAGTCTCATTCATCATCTTCAGGCTTCTGTCTTCAGCTCTTGCTTCTCAGAGTGAGAAGTTCTCACTCTGAGAAGCAAGAGCTGAAGACAGAGCCTGAAGATGATGAATGAGACTTCATCAAACGCTGCCTAGATACTCGAGATCTTCGTGAGAAAAACCGAACAACCAAAGATCCACTTACAAATACCATGAGAACCTCAGAAAATATATATATATATATATATATATATATATATTTATATTTATATATATATATATATATATATTTATATATTTATATATTTATATATTTATATTTATATTTATATTTATATTTATTTATTCTTAAGTTTTCACGGGTACTTACATGTATGGTGTTCAGCTTTGTTCGGGTATTTTCCCACATCATTGTAGTTGTGCTTTTAAAGTTGTAGCATCGTTTCGGCAGAATCTCATCTGCCATCATCAGGCTTCTGTATTATATATTTCCAACCCAAATAGTTGTTAGGTGACTTATATTTCTAACAACCCCCTCTCATTATTGAAGTGGATCCTGGGCGCTGCACTGTAATGGAAAAATGGGCAGTAGACCAGCCAGAAGCCTGATGATGGGAGATGAGATTCTGCCGAAACGTTGCTTTTATCGTGATAGGGAAAGCTTTTACAGCTCGGATCTACCATAATAGCTATCATTATTGCAGGTAATCCTTGACTTGTGACCCACAATTGGGACCATAATTTATGTTGCTTACAAGGCAGTTGTTAAGTGAGTTGCACCCAATTTGGCTACCTTTTTTGCCAAGCAAATCACTGGAGTTGTTCAGTAAATCATGCAGTTATTATGTAAATCCAGCTCTATTGGCTTTGCTTGTCAGAAGTTTGCTGGGTAGGTCACAAAAGGCAATCACATTTGTGACCTAGGATGCTGCAACCATTGTCAATACATGTCGCTTGCCAATCAGCTGAATTTTGATGACATGACCGGAAGAGAAGCTGTAATGGTTTTAAGCAGGATGACTGGTTTTAAGTCACTCTTTTCAGTGCCATTGTAACTTCAAATGGTTGCTTAATGGATGTCTATAAGTCAGTTGTATTTCTTTTCAGATCATTCAAAAACCTCGAGTTTCAAATTAATCAGCAGATGAGCTGACATGTAAACATCTTCACAATAATATTGTAAAAAGTTTCCATTATTAAATATGATAACATGAAGAGAGAAAAAAATCATTGCAATATTTTTGGAATGGGAAAGTCTCAGTATTGTGGTTTTTAGTTTGAAAATTGATGGTATTAAATCAGTCCTTTATTTCTCTTTACTCCCTTGGAGCCCAATGTTTTTCTATTAAAACAGTAACATAATTATTAACACAATCTAGAACTACACTGCCTTCAGTCCAACCTAAGCGTGGTACATAAAATTATCTATTGCAATGTCCTACTTCAATGCAATGACTACTTCAGCTTCAACCACAACAATAGAAGAGCACATAATAGATACAAACTCAAGGTTAACCGCACCAAACTTGATTGTAGGAAATACGACTTCAGCAACAGAGTGATCAATGTCTGGAATACACTACTTGACTCTGTGGTTTCTTCCCTAAACCCCAAAAACTTTAACCTTAGACTGTCTACTGTTGACCTCACCCTATTCCTAAGAGGTCTGTAAGGGACATGCATAAGCGTACCAACGTGCCTACTGTCCCTGTCCTAATGTTCCTCTTTATTCATATCCATTCCTTTTGGAATAGTATTAATGAGGGAACCATTCTAATCTCTGGGGGAAATATGTTCCAGAGAGATGGAGCCACCACAGAGAAGGCCGTTCTTCTAGGTCCCACCAGGTGTATCTTCCTCAAATGTGACCCGCAGCATTCCCTACCTCCTCACTCTAATGGGTTGGGTGGATGTCACTGGCAAGAGATGTTTCCTCAGATAACCTGGACCCAAGCCATTAAGAGCTTTAAAGGTGACAACTAGCACCTTGAATTGCACCCGGAAGCAAAATTGGCAACCAATGCTGCTTCTGAAGGAGTGGTGATACATGTGCACACCGGGGTCTGCATAAAACCATGTGAGCCACAGCATTTTGCACTAACTGGAGCTTTGGGATGCTCTTCAAGGGCAGCCTCATGTAGAATGTGTTGCAATTATCAAGATGGGAAGTGACCAGGGCATGAGTGACTGTGAGTAGGGACCGCTTTATTTAACTATTTAACCTCAGGACAGTGGTGGGATTCAATCCATTTACACTGGTTTGGGTGAAGCGGTTGTTAAATTATTCACCCACCCACCCTGCTATCAAAGTGGATCCTGGGCGCTGCACTGTGCTTCAATAGAGCACAATGGAGCAGATGGTGTGAGGGAAGGAGAAGACCACTTTTCCTATTTATTCTCCCTGCTCCTCCTCCTCTCATGCTGTCTGGTCTACTGCCCATTTTTCCATTACAGTGCAGTGCCCAGGATCCACTTCGATAATGAGAGGGGGTTGTTAGAAATGTAAGTCACCTAACAGCTATTTGGGTTGGAAATATATAAACCAGGGTAGACATTTTAAAACTGTATCTTTAAGAAAATGCAAAAGTGTAATTGGGTATGGTTTCTCAAACGGCCATAAGATGGAGCCAGAAACTTGGGTTGTCTCAGTCGTAGTCTCAGTGAGTATCTGTTTCTTTCTGTTGGAGAGTATTGCTGTTCCTCCATTTTTCCTAATTGACTGCTATTCTTGAATTTGATGTAAGTCTGATCCTGAACTGTTTTTGATACTGGAATTTGTTACTGGAGTATCCCTGGACTGAAAACTGACTGATTTAACCTGTGAATGACTTTGGACTGCTTATTTTGAACTTTGCTTAAATCTTTCTGGAAGTAAAAACCTACATTTACTGTACAGTATATCTGTGTGCTGTGTGTGTATTATTCAAACACTACTCTCAAATACGTCTCCCTGTATGCGCTCATTCTCCTAACAGGGAATTACTTCAACAGGGGTAATTTAACAACCGGTTCTCCCAGGGTCAGGTTGGCCATCATGGGAGGCTCGTCCCACAGGAGCAGCGGAGCTACAGGATAGGGATGGGCCATGCCTTCCATGACAGCCAACCTGATCCTTGGAGAACAAGTTGTTAAATTATTTGAATCCCACCACTGCTTCAGGAGTACTATCCCTTGCTATTTCTGTGGTTCACAGTATTGTCTTACTTATTCAGAGGTGTACAGTTAACTATTCTGCACAAAATTGGAACAAATCAGGTCAAGAATGAAATTCAGGAATATAGAGAGAAAAATGTACTATTTCTGCAGGGTGTCTGTCTTGCTTATTGTTAATTGTTTTCTATCTTGTCATCTTTGATTATCATGTTAAAGTATGGATTGTCAATCTATGCTACACTGAAGGCAATTTGTCAGGTTGATTGTTTTTTCAATATTTTTAACAATTCCGTAGTGATTGTTCACATACAAGGAAATCATATGAATTAAACTGGAGGGATCCATTACTGTCATTCTTGTACTCTGTATCTCCAGATGATATGGGCCCCTTTCTGTTTTTTTTTTTTAAATGCATAGCCTTAAAAATTAACATCACAATCTTTTGTTATATATTGCAAAATCCACAGCGCCAAATTAATTGCTAAAATTTGAAAGCTACTGTGCTTTCCAACTGCATTAAGCATGCTGGCAGTTTTCTCAAGACCTTAAATAAAGGCTGGTTGTTTTGAATCAGAAATTATCCTTTTTCCATTATTGTATTAAAATTCAGGTTGCTCACAATTGGCTTCTGTAGTGAATATATTGTATAAATCAAATAGGTATTTTGCTGTGGTCTGAGGTTTTTGTTCATATAGCATGGGGCTAGAGTTGTCAACCTCCCCTTGCTTTTTAAGTTTGTTATAGAAATAATTGTTAATTACCAAATTATCCTAAACCTGCTATGATCAGAGTCTTAGTTACTGATGGAAATAATAAAAGTTTATCTCTCATATTTTGGTTAAAAGCAGGGAACTGGAAATAGGCTTTTATTTTCCAATATCTCCCTCCAATTCAAAAGAAAAATTGCTATTCCAGCCATTTATGCTGATTACAGTTTTCTCCTGAATATCATTGTTAGTCCAGATATCTAATGTTATCATTAAAATAGTCTTGATCTATATATATATATATTATTATCCCTTTGGTAATGTAATTATCATTTTGTTTTATTTTGAAGACAAAGGACCCACTGCTCCATCTGTTTCTAAATGACTACAATACATTTTTCACTGTGACTCAAACTGGAATAGCCCGCTACCTCACCTTACTTCAGCCAGTTGACAGAGAATTTCAGCAGTTATACACATTTTCGGTAAGTGATGGGGATTTTAAGAGTTTTGTCAGAATGACACTGGTAATCTTGTCAACTATTGCAAAAGCTAAGCAATTGAAATTTAATTTGGCAGACATCTTAGGAAAACTGTTAGAATTTCATAGAATTGAACAAGCTATGGAACATAAAACAATAAAATGATCAGACCTTGCACAACATATTAAATAGCAACACTCTAAGTAAAGTTAAAACTAACAAAACTATATACAAGTTTAGCTAATGGGTCTCTAGTTGATCTGGTGAAGTGTTTAATACACGTTCAGCCATACAATTGGAAAGGTAAGAAATTTAGGCTTGACCAACTCATTGGACTTCCTGAGAAACACTTGGAATGTTTTCACAACAAAATTAAAAACAAATGAAAAAAAAATAGGACCATGGGATTCCCAACAGATAGCTGTCCAAATTCTGCTTGAAACTATGCAGTGAAATCTATCTACCTTTAATTTAAACCATCTCTTCTAGTCTTGGCTCATGGCAAATGATTAATTGTTGCCCCTGCACAAGTGATGTGTGTTTATCTCCAGGAATTTTTTGGTCATTTACTGAATGTAGCCCTCATGCTTCAAACCAAAAAATTGTAAGAAATACTGGAACACTTCAGAGTGTGGATATTGGGTATATCTTATAGATTTTTGACTGCAAATCATGAAAATAAGTACATACCATTGTATAGAAGTCTTCTGTTTTTACACAATGACAGTATACACCCTCCTGTATCTGTTGGCTATATTGTGAACGTGAAAGAAATATACAAAAACATGAAGATATTGTTGAAGCACATTCAGTACACCAAATACAACTGGAATGGCATGGAGATCTAAAAGTAATTGCTGTGCTGCTTGAAATACAGCTCAGTTACACCAAGTGATGTTGTTGCATGTGTAAATAGGACAGCCATGCAAGAGGCTCACAATAGATTAAACAGGAATAGACACTCTGAAAGAATTTGGTTCTACGTTAGAAAAACATGGCATATAAACTACTTGTTGATCTGGCAAAGATATTTTTTGACTCATAAAATTCAGACTAATGAAAAAAAATTGTGAAAGTGATGAACAAGGAAAATGAAGACTTTCATTATTTGAGACTGATATTTCCAAGAATAACTGATGCCAAGATTAAGGAAAGCATTTTTGTTGGTCCACAGAACAGATACATCATCAATGACAAGTGGTTCGAAGATCTGTTAGTGGAGCCAGAGAAAACCACCTGGAAAGCATTCAAGGATGTTCTTGAAAATTTTCTTGGCAACAACAGAGCATCAAACTACATTCAGCTGGTTGATAAAACTTGTTACAGCATGAAGTGCAAGATGTCACTGAAGATTCATTTTCTGCATTCATACTTGGACTCCCCTTCCCCCCCCATAACCTAGCTGCAGTCAGTGATAAACATGGACATTGCCACAATGGGAAAATAGCATCAGGGTAGCTGGAATTCATCAATACTGGCTGACTATTGTTGGACACTGCAGTGAGATGCATTTGACACTGAATGCAACTGAAAATCAGCAGCAAAACACTTTTAACCCTGTTGAATTCATGCAGTATGTCCAAACTTTATGCTGTTAAGGTACATTATAGTCATTAGAAGTTAATTTCATATTTCCCAAGATTCCTACATGATACAGTCATTCTGAAATTATGTTTATGTTCCATTTGAAGGGATCTATCATAAGCACCAAACATTTTTCAGGAAGCAAAACATTTTGATTAAAAATGGTTGGTGACTAGGATTAAGGACAAAGAGAAAGTTCACTCAACTGCACTCAGTTTTTCTAATATGACAGCTTTGCCTCTTGAATAAGGTACAACAACTCACCAGTAAAGGGAGTCCTTACTTAGCGACCACAATTGGGATCTGCAAATCATGTAACTACAATGGATTTATGGCATCAATTCTCTCTTGGTCATTTTCACTGCAGTTGTTAATAATCATGACTTGCAAGTTTTTTTTCTGCCTTCTCCATTCGTTCTTCTTGTCATAAGCTGATTGGGAAGTACACAAATAGCAGTCACATGTACTTCAGTTGCAATGCGCCCAAATGGTAATCACATGGCCACAGGAATTGCAACATTTATAAATGATTTTATAAACAAGGCATGAAGCTGTTGGGCTTTTTCAAATTTCCCATCCTTGAAATTACCATTGCTGCTAATTACTTTATGTTTGAAGCATTTTTACTTTCATTTACAGTATTATATTTTAAATTGTCAATTGTTGAAAAGAATTGTTAATTGTTAATAAAAACCTCTTATGTAGGTTTTATTCCTGGTAGTTTGGTCTAGAAAGCTAGAAAGCAGGAGATTGTGAATTCAAGTCCTGCCTAGAAATGAATACCTGATAGGTCACTTTTAAGCTAGTCACTCTCAGCCCAACCCACCTCATACGGGTTTTGGTTGTAGGAGAAGATAGGTGCTTCCTTGAGTTATTTGTAAAAACATTAAAAGTGGGATATAAATTAAATAAATAAATAGTTATGTGCCTTTTTATCAATGTCTTGATAAAATTCTAGCCTTTAGGTACTGTTTTTTCTAGATAATGTTTGTGCTTTCGAATGTTGTAGCTTGCTATGCTTATTTTTTTAAGAAGCCAACTATTTAATTTGCTGGGTAGTGATACTAATAAGCAATATATACAACTTTATGTAACTGCAGTCTTTGGAAGGTGAAAAATACAATGAAACTATGTTCCTTGGATTAAAACAAAGAAACAAAATGTTAATCCTCACTTTTGAATATTTTATCTACATTTAATTAATCATTTGAAATTTGTTAGAATTATTTTTCAGCAGAGATTTTTTTACACATTAGACAGGGGAAATGGTACTAATCTAAAATTATCCTTGAATCCCTATAGACTTTGTTCGTAAATTCAGTTGAATATGAACCCAAAATATAGTTTAATTCCAGACTAAGTGAAACCAACCTTAATTTTATTAAAATCAATCAGATCTAAAATTAGTCATTTGAAATAGGAATTAAGCATTCACCATCCATAATGGGATCTTTAAAGAATATCATAACATAATCATTTTAATTTTAAATAACTTTGTTAAAGGCCAATGATTTATTTTAGATGCAATTTTGTATGAAATGTATTTTATGCATATGAAATACATGCTTAGAGATGGGTTCAAAGGAATTGGTTTCTTAAGTGTTCAAACTAGTTAGTAATTTAGTAATAACAACAAGAAGCAGAATTTTTTATATACATATCGATCACATCTATTTCTTCATGTCTGTTTATTCTGAAGATTACAGCTTCCGATGGGGTACAAGAAAGTTTGCCAGTCACGGTCAATATTTTTGTGCTTGATGCAAATGATAATTCTCCGACCTTCTCAAACATATCATATAATGTGAAGATCTACACAGACATGAGACCAGGAGAAAGTGTTATCAAGGTAATAGAACAGTTTCTTTTGTTAGCATTTTCAGCCATTTTTTAAATAAAAATAATAAGACACTTGAAAATAAATCTGTGTTATGGAACAAAGGGAGTTATGATATAACAAGAGAGGGAGAGAATAAAATCCAAATGCAATTATTATTGCTGTAAAGATCGGAAGTAATTTCTTTATATTCTGTCTTTTCTCATTTTTTCTTTTTTTCCCCTTATTTTTCTTCTTTTTGCATTGCTTTGTTCTTTTCCCACTACTTTTCTTTTTTATTCACCTGTTTGTTTTTTATAACTTTTATTAATTTTCTATTGTTTACATTTGTTAGTGCTTAATAAACATCATGTTGTCTGGGTAGTTAATTGGCTTAACAATACAGATTACATTCTTAATCTCCACCCCCTTTTTCCAACCACTAAATTCCATGTTTGATAATATTCCTTGTCTTCTTTCTGTTTAATTTTCAATGTAAGTCTATCCATTTCTACACAATCTAGTATCTTCCTAATTATTTCTTTGTCTTGTGGTGTTTCTTCATTTTTCCAATATTTTGCAAATATAATACTCACTGCTGTGAAGATGTGCAATATTAAATATATAGTTTTCTTATCAAGTTTTTTTTCTGGTATTATGCCTAATAAAAATAGTTCAGGTTTAAAATCTACATGTTTCCCTATCATCTTTTCTAACCATGTATGTATTTTTGCCCAAAATTTTCTTGCTTTAACACCAGTCTACCATATATGATAAAATGTGCCCGTTTTGGGGTTACATTTCCAACATTTGCTGGTCATATTTTTTTCTTTACATGTTTTGTTCTGCAAAAGTATTTTATTAAAAAATAATTTAAAAAATGAAAATAAGTTTGCGTAGGAGAAATTAACTGTTTTTAGGATTATAATCTCTGTTACTTGCTAGAATTTTCTAGAAACCTGGGCACCTACTAGAAAGTCAAATACACTTACAATAGGATAGAGTTGCTAATTAAATAGACTCATGTTTGATGAGAGACAAACTAATTACTCCTTCACTGTTAAGCTGGTGTTGAAAAAATATTCCATTGCCAATATTACTAGGGTTATTTAGATAACTGATAAAAAAGGTTACATTTTTAGCCCCAAAGGGAAAAGAAATATAATATTGTGTGTGCATGAAGAATAAAGACTGTTATGTACATACAAAGGACAAGCATAGGAAACAGTGTGAGAAAAGGTTGTGTTTCTTGCTGTTGCTGAGAGGAATAATAATTTAATTTACAGATGAATTTCATTTGGTCTAGAACAGGGGTGTCAAACTCATGGCCCATGGGCCTGATACATCACATGCTGGCCATGCCCACCCCTGGTTTAGCAAATGGGGAAAATGTCATGATATGTCATGTGATGACAAAGTGATGCCATGTGTTTGACACCCCTGGTCAAGAATAACAGTTGCTTCAAACCAAAGTTGTAATATTAACAAAATAATTGCCACATTCCCTGTATAGTTCTGAATGTTAAACAAGATTAGAAAAGAAGGAAAAATAAGAAATAGCAAAAGAAGTGAAAACTAGGAAAGAAAAAAGAAAAGTAGATTTAGATTACACCAATATCATTCATAATACCTCTAAATATCTTTTAAAGTCACCATTGCTTCTCTAGATTCATACACCAATTCATACACTGATTTTTCTTCTTCAGATTATCTCCTTTTGTTGAGTTTGTCAACTACATCCAACCATTAAACTTAATGTTTCCTCTCAATCTATTCACTCTTTCCTCCTTAATTTTTTTAAAAAAACAATCATTTCTTTCATTCTTTCCTTTGAAAAGACCAAATGTTGTCCACTTTTTTCTACCAGCATTTAGTCTTAAAATATATCCATCTATTTTCACATCTTTCCCCAAACATTCTGTCAATCTCTGCTAATTCTGCTATTTGATCTGTGTTTTGACTTTTTTATATAACTTATATCCAGGGGTGGGATTCTACCAGTTCGCACCTATTCGCTAGAACCGGTTGTTAACATTTTAAGAATTTTGGAGAACCATTTGTTAGAAGAAATTACTGGCCTAATCCTGTAAGGAAGGCAGAAAGAAAACATTCTGGTGTTGCTTACAGAAACTGCCCCTCCGTTAACCCTTATTACATTCTTGGCAGGACTAGACTTCCTGTCTCAGGAACTTCTCTGGAGTTTTTTTTCCCCTCCTTTGCTGGTACTTTGCTTGTGTGGAGTGACCATTCAAAGTTACAATGGCACTGAAAAAAGTGACTTATGACCATTTTTCACACTTACGACTATTGCAGCATCACCAGTCATGAGAGGTCAGGCAAAGAGATGCATGCCTTGATATGAGTGATGTTGAATTGACCACACCCAACTAGTCACATGACCACCAAGCCATGCCCACCAACTAAGCCACACCCACAGAACTGGTTCTTAAAAAAATTGAATCCCACCCCTGCTTGCATCTATTCACTACATTTATCCTAAAAGGCTGTTGCTAGCTGAATGTAACTAAAACCAAATTATTGCTGAATTTTCCTTAACAAAATGTATTAAAAGGGTAGAAGACAAGGTTTCTGAATTCTAAGTAACTGTAGTGTCTTTTCTTCAGAATCCAATAAGCCATCTTGAATAATTGCTGCAGTAGAAACCTGAGATATAAATCAAATGAATATATAAAAAAAACACTAGATTTCTCACACTAGATTTTGACAAAGGTTGTCAGCTGTCACAAATAATGGATGTCCAAATGTTTTCAGAATACGCATAGTGCTTCATAGCAATGGCCTGAATTTCACACAGTCTTCACATACTTCAGACAGATGTAAAATATGCATAGTGTTCTCTTCATTTAAAAAAAAGAGCAAAATTCAGTTGATCTGACACAAAGTTTTCAATGTCAATGGAGATTCTCAGTCATTGAGGTCATAGTTGTCCCAAAAATGTTTTCTCCAAAAGGCAACTGGACTTTCTTGTTTTTCTTTCAAGGTGTTTTGCTTCTCATCCAAGAAGCTTCTTCAACTCTGACTGGATGGTAGGGAATGAAAGGATGTATACTCCTTGTAAACAGATAGTCATTTGCATTCTTTTAGAGAGTCGTTGAGGCTACTTGGAGATTTATCTGTGTCCTCATGGTAGTAGTGCCAATGGGTGTAGAGCCTTCTTGGAACTTCTAAAAGGACTGTGTTGTAGACCAGAAATAGATGACTTCATATCCCTCCACTTCTGTTGAGAGAGGGCAGTTCAATTTTGATATAGATGGTCTCTTTCAAATCAGCAGTCCTCTCTATCCAAAATGTGGACAGCAGTTCCAGCTGTCTGCAAAGAATATAAATCCTTCTATTCCCAACCCAACATCTTCAAAGAAAAAGAAGAAAGTGCAGTTACCTTTTGAAAAAAACACCTTTGAGTTTTCAAAGTCAAGTTGTGACAAACAGAATGCACAGAATTAGGTTTTACAAATTCTGGTTGTATTTATATTATCTTCAGTCTCATGGCCTTCTCAAGTGTGTAAAGACTGGATGTACCTTTCAAGGAAGACCATGTTTTAATACCATGTGGACACAAATGCTCAGTCCTAATTGCACAGTGGCCAGTTTCACAGAAAGAATTCTTCTTACATACATAACCATGCTAAAGAAATGTGCTTTGACCTTATAAAAACCATTCTTGGAGTATCTAAATTCTCCAGTTCTTATATGTTGTTGTTTTTGTCCAAAACTCCATGACTTTTTAGGCTTCACATGATATTTATTGAGAGGGTCTTCAATTTTATGAGGCACTTGGGAAGACTTGCCTCTTGATAACAATGGAAAAGTACTTAATGAAATAGTCACATACTTAATCTTTTGATCATAAAAATATATCTTCATCCTCATTCTTTTAACACTGTATTCATTCTGTTCTCCTGTTTAAATATATAACAAATCCAGATGTGTTGTCACAGATTTCTCAAGGTTTCTTTCATGCCTTTTTATTTTATTTATTTTTATTTATCAAATTTAGAAACTACCTGTCTCCCTCACAGAGGAACTCTGGATGCTGTACAAACAAATTTCTGTCCCTACTTTTTCCGCCATCCTTACTAGTGGTCAAGAGAGAGAAAAAATGAATTCTATAGCCATCCCACATCAAATTGAGTCTGAATGAATAATAGATGCAGTTTATAAATATTGCAGATCAATAAATAATCTTTTGCTCCATATTAAGTGTAAGGCTGAGACCACAAACAAATGAAGAATCCATCTGCAGCAGCTATATACATTTTGTGGATGGCAGACCACAATAATTTATTAATCCAAAGGTGTCAGCCACAGTGTTCCATGGCAATTTTCACAACACAATTCAAATAGCTAAAATAAATATATGCTAATAGCGAATGACTCTGAGAAATGGTCTTATTGAAGTGTAGTAGCTGGAAAGCAGAACTGCCTAAGCAAAACAACTGCAAGTTTCAATTTATATCAGCAGGAAATAATCACGTTAGGCATTTGGGAATGAGACCAATTTGCCCAAACTTTTTAGTTCAAGACAGATATTGAACTACAAGAGTCAAGATTTCTTATTAGCTTTTCCATGTTTTGGCCAAAAATATCTCTGGTAATGAGAGCTCTGTTCAGCTGAACTAACCTTTGTTTAAAAATGACAGTAACAAATGAAATGTGGCTTTACTATAAAAGACACAGTATTGTTAAAGACAGGATGCAATGTAAGTTTCCTAGAGCTTTCTTTTTGCATGAAGCAAATCGGGCTTTCCTTGAGCGGTAAGCGAACAGATCCATCACTGTCAAATTGTGAGTACTGCTTATTTTTAGGGAAGAAAATGACTGCTCCTGTATGAGATATACAGACAGAGCAGAAAGGATCCTTGTTTTAACTGCTTTTAGAGATTCAGGAATGTCCAGGATCATATAAAACATTGCCTATCTACCAGAGACACTTGCAGTTCCTATATTCAGAATTGTAGAGCGGTATGACAGTTCTGTGATTTTAATGCTCCCTTTCATACACCCTTTTGTCCCCTCCAAATGTTATTCAGATAACTTCGCATTTCAAGGCATGCTCGTTTGTAAATTTAATTAACTTTGTTAATTTTGGTAGTTGTGATTCTACCAGTTTTCCTTTTCATGTTGTCAAAATAAAACTTGGCCTGGTTCCTAGTGTGTAATTAAATGGTTAGGACTGGGGGGTTTTTTGTGTGAAAGGCTTTGATTTATCTTCTTCTTCCCATCCCCTGAACTGGAAAAGGCCTATTATAACACTTTTCAAAGAAGCCTCCAATCTTTATTAGTAGCATTAATTTAGGAGATCAGCAACTATGTGCAGTTCAACAAAGGAATGTTTACATGATTAAAATAATAGTTTCACAGTTTTAGCAAGAAAAAGGCATCTAAAGCGGTACTTTAAGACCGTAGCTGATGCTGTCAGCCATTCAAAAGATGAGTTTATATTTTGAAGGAAGTCCTACTGTGCTTAATTGGTTTTACTCCTTAGTAAATGAGTTTACTGCTGCATCTTTAAAGTAATTATTCTCAATAGAAACCACAGCATGCCTGTGGCTGTTAATCATTCAGGCATAGCTTACATACAGAAGCCATGGGGAAAAAAATCCCACCCATCATTGTCCTCTCAAACAAGAAAAGGCAGGCCTATTTGATGAACAGGTTGCTGCGCGTTAATTTAACTCCTGAGATGTTTCAGTTCTGAATGACTGGCCCAAGCTGGATTGTGTTCCTCTGAGACAATTATTGCTGTTGGTGGCATTATTGACTAGTCACTGGTGAATTTTTTGCAGTTATATCCATTTTTTGCAATTGTCTCCATCCTTTCAACTCATTGTACTCCAATGCTTATGAAAATAATGGTACACTTCAGAGCAAAATGGGATGTGATACAGTAAGCTTTTCAATCTGCTTTACTTTTTAATTTTTAATTACCTAATTTTTTTTTCATATTTAGCTGCCTTAAATGCCTCCAGATTTTTAAAATAGTAATGTAAAATGGTAATAAATGCTGATGTCCTGGGGTGAAGACATCCCTAGATATAACTCAATAATCTCCTGGTTAACTATTTTTTTTTCCTTTTCTTATAACAGTGTTCCTTAACCTTGGCTACTTGAAGAAGGGTGGACTTCAACTCCCAGAATTTGTCAGCCAGCATGACTGACTGAGGAATTCTGGGAGTTGAAGTCCACCCATCATCAAGTGGCCAAGGTTGAGAAGCACTGCTTTATATTCTTAGTTTATATTCTAGGATACAGTTTTTATATCATTTAGTAACACCTGATTGTTTAGGTCTGATATCATAGGATATAGCATAAGCTCCCTCTGATGTATTTTCTTGTGGTAAACCAACAATAAACCTAGAATGTTGATTCTTTTCAATTGCAGCTTACTGCCATGGATGCTGATGAAGGTCCAAATGGACAGATTAAATATGAAATCTTGGCTGGTGACCAGGGAGACTTCATAATTAATGATAAAACAGGCCTTATCACCATTGCACCAGGAATTACACTGGTAGTAGGTCGGTCCTACGCCCTCACTGTCAAAGCATCTGACAGGGCTCCACTGGCACAGAAAAGGTAAGTAATCAGTAACTGTGACAGGGATTGGAGTCTTAGTGGACAACCAGTTAAATATGAGCCAGCAGTGTGTGGCGGCAGCCAAAAAAGCCAATGCAATCCTAGTCAAGATCAAATAAGCTACTAATACCACTCTATAAAGCCTTAGTAAGACCACGCCTAGAATACTGCATCCAATTTTGGTCACCATATTATAAAAAAGTTGAGACTCTAGAAAAAGTGCAAAGAAGAGCAACCAGGATGATTAGGAGACTGGAGACTAAAACATATGAAGAACAGTTACAGAAACTGAGCATGGATAGTCTAGTGAAGGGGAGACATGATAGCAGTATTCCAATATTTGAAGGGCTACCACAGAGAGGTTGGGCACCCTATTTCCAAGGCATCTAAAGGCCAAACATGGCATAATGGATAGAAACTGATCAAGAAGAGATTCAACCTAGAAATAAGGAGAATTTTTCTGATAGTGAAAACTATCAACCAATGGAACATCTTGCCCTTGGAAGTTGTGAGAGCTTCATCACTGGAGGCTTTCAAGAAGAGATCGGACTGCCATCTGTTAGAAATGGTGTAGGGACTCCTGCTTGGGTGGGAGGTTGGACTAGATGATCTACAAGGTCCCTTCCAACTCTTTTAATCTGAAGTCATACCTGACTTTATTGCTTTAGCTATCCAAGCTGAAAAATTAGCTTTTCAACTCTATGAAGAATTATGACGTCAATGTGAATAATATTTTGCTGGTCAGTAATTTTACTGTTTGTGTATATTTATTTATTTATATGCCATATTTCTGAACTATCCATCTTCATCAAAGAGGGAGTTTGGATGGTGTGCAACAAAATGTTATATAAAAATAAGATGATAGAGTTAGCATTTTAGAATTTGTAAAATTATAAAAAAGATTGAGGAAGAAAACATAATTAAACCCTGTTAAAAAAGATTAGTTTACAATACCGAAAGGAGGGCTCTCATGAACAGCAATTAACCCCACAACTACATATTCTTTTGGGTTCCCCATGGAGAACCATGTTTTAACTCTTTCTCCAAAGGCCAGGAGAGTGGGTGCCCACTTCACCTCTGGGGAGAGAATATTCCATAGTGTGGGGGCAACAACAGAGATAGCTTTCTTTCTAAACTCCACCAGAGTTCTTTACTTGGTGAGGTCTACAACATACCTTCTCTGCATGACCGAGTGGATGTGATGCGATGGAACTGATTTATTAAGTGGATGAAAAGCTGTAGGAGGGGACCATTTATGGAAATAGATGGCGATACGTCACATATGGAGTGGGATGGAATTTTCTATTCTATCTAGGTTATGATTAGGGAGAAGGTTTTCATTTTTAAAAGTTAACTCTACATTGTATTTTATACTAACAGGGTTTTTCTATTTTTTACACCTCAAGATAATAAGAATTTTTGCTGCTCTTTTTTTTGGCAACTATATTATTAAAATTTGACAATACAATCAGAATGGGTTGTGGAGGCTGAAACTGCCCCTCATGCTGCAAAATACCCTGTTGTAAAAGAATAGTAATCCCAAATATTAGTCCTGGTGAGCTGACTTCTTTAAAAGAAGCACATCTACTACTCCTCTACCCATTGTATTTATTTATTTATTTGAATCCCATCTTTATTATTTCTACAAATAACACAAGGCAGTGAACATATCCACCACACCTTCCTCCTCCTATTTTCTCCACCATAACGCTGGGAAGTGAGTTGGGACGAAAGAGAATGACTGGCCCAAAGCACCCAGTTGGATTTCTTGGCTAGGCAGGATTTAACTCACGGTCTCTTGCTTTGTAGCCTAGTTGCTTGCAGCATAATGTTATATTTCTGCCTACTTGAAAATAAACCTATTGAATTACTGGATATTATTCCCGGGTAAGGATGTATAGGACTGCAACCCCCCCTCTCTTTTTTTTGCACATTTCAACCTGGATCACAAAGGAAATGAAATTATACCCAGCACGTACCTATCTTGATGCAGTAAATTCAGTGGATCAAATATGGTTTGGTTTCTAAGAAAAAGCTAACTCTTGTTTGTTTAGCTAGTTAAGTATCAACCTAAAGGTCAATGATTTAAGTGTGTTAATTTTGCTTCACCTATATCAATGACTGTCAGCTTAAGGGACTGAGAAGGAGAGAAAGGAAGAGAGAAGCTTAAAGCAATGAAAGTTGTAAATTGCCATATATCATTTAACGGGTGGTGATATCTGCAACTATCCTGGAACTGAAAGGATCACTGAGCTGAAGATAATTTTTTTCTCCCCAGGCAATGCATTCTTATGGTGTCCCTTAACTCAATTTGTAACACAAATTTCAAGCTATGCAAATACTGGACAAATAATCAAATATGCCCCACACTGGAACGAGCAACCTTATTCAGTTCCTAATTTCTAACATGTTGGAACTGGAAAGCATAGAATAGAAAAGCATGATTTTTTTTTCTTAAATCAAGTATAGAGAAGAAATCTAATGAATGATTCAAAAATATACAGCACATAGTTAAATAGAAAAGGTTTAGTTTTGCATACAGATTATAGCTTGGAGGGAAGTGTTCAAGTGTGAATGTCATGTCAATATATTTCACAGAACAAAACTTAAAAATATACCATGGTTATATACATGATTACAAATACAGATTATTCTAACATTTAATATGACTCACACATCTCTGCTGCACTATTCAAATGGAATACATTTGACATATTTGCTATACACAGAGGCCATGTGATGACTCTCCTAGAACCTGATAGGTCTTCTGGAAGCATTTTGGAGAATGTCGTGAAGGGTAACATCTGAAAACTCTTAAAAGCAACCATATCTTTTCTTGGAACCCTGTGTCTCTCTACTCTAACCCTACTTTTTTGGCAAAAATATATATAAAAAGAAATTGGTCATATTTCCAAAAGCATGGAAAGGTATCTATACACTGAGGAAAGAATTTAGAGGTCTTCAGTTCTGAACATTCTCAGTTTCTTTATTCTGCAAAATATCAAATAAATGTAAAAGGAAAACGGAGCAAAATAAAAGAAACATAAGCAACCTTTGGAAGTCCAAACCATATACACTGCTCAAAAAAATAAAGGGAACACTTAAACAACACAATGTAACTCCAAGTCAATCACACTTCTGTGAAATCAAACTGTCCACTTAAGTAGCAACACTGATTGACAATCAATTTCACATGCTGTTGTGCAAATGGAATAGACAACTGGTGGAAAGCACAGGCAGTTAGCAAGACATCCCCAATAAAGGAGTGGTTCTGCAGATGCTGACCACAGACCACTTTTCAGTTCCTATGCTTTCTGGGTAATGGTTTGGTCACTTTTGAATGCTGGCAGTGCTTTCACTCTAGTGGTAGCATGAGACGGAGTCTACAACCCACACAAGTGGCTCAGATAGTACAGCTCATCCAGGATGGCACATCAATGCAAGCTGTGGCAAGAAGGTTTGCTGTATCTGTCAGCATAGTGTCCAGAGCATGGAGGCACTACCAGGAGACAGGCCAGTACATCAGGAGACATGGAGGAGACCATAGGATGGCAACAACCCAGCACCAGGACCACTACCTCCACCTTTGTGCAAGGAAGGACAGGAGGAGCACTGCCAGAGCCCTGCAAAATGACCTCCAGCAGGCCACACATGTGCATGTGGCTGCTCAAATGGTCAGAAACAGACTCCATGAGGGTGGTATGAGGGCCCGACATCTACAGGTGGGGGTTGTGCTTACAGCCCAACACCGTGCAGGACGTTTGGCATCTGCCAGAAATCATCAAGATTGGTAATTTGTCACTGGCACCCTGTGCTCTACACAGATGAAAGCAGGTTCACACTAAGCACATGTGACAGACATGACAGGGTCTGGAGACGCCGTGGAGAACGTTCTGCTGCCTGCAACATCCTCCAGCACGACCAGTTTGGCAGTGGGTCAGTAATGGTGTGGGGTGGCATTTCTTTAAGGCTTTAGCACAGCCCTCCATGTGCTCGCCAGAGGTAGCCTGACTGCCATTAGGTACCGAGATGAGATCCTCAGACCCCTAATGCACAACAATTCTAGACCTCATGTGGCTGGAATGTGTCAGCAGTTCCTGCAAGATGAAGGCATTGATGCTATGGACTGGCCCGCCCATTCCCCAGACCTGACTCCAATTGAGCACATCTGGGACATCATGTCTCGCTTCATCCACCAATGCCATGTTGCACCACAGACTGTCCAGGAGTTGGGGGATGCTTTAGTCCAGGTGTGGGAGGAGATTCCACAGGAGACCATCTGCCACCTCATCAGGAGCATGCCCAGGCATTGTAAGGAAGGCATAAAGGCACATGGAGGCCACACACACTACTGAGCCTCATTTTTGACTTGTTTTAAGGACATTACATCAAAGTTGGATCAGCCTGTAGTGTTTTTTTCCACTTTAATTTTGAGTGTAACTCCAAATCCAGACCTCCATGGGTTGCTAAATTTAATTTCCATTGATAATTTTTGTGTGATTTTGTTGTCAGCACATTCAACTATGTAATGAACAAAGTATTTAATAAGAATATTTCATTCATTCAGATCAAGGATGTCTTATTTTTGTGTTCCCTTTATTTTTTTGAGCAGTGTATTTTAATTGTACTGCAGGCTTAGCTAGTCCTCTGGTGATCACATTAATCTCTACCTCTTTCATTCACTCCTCTTTCATCTTTCTGTCTCTCTCCAATATATTTCTCTCTCCAAAACATTTCCATCTTAGTAGAAGTACTTTCATTGGCTTTTGCTATGTGACATAGTCCATAAATCCTAGACCTGACTGAAAAGTTGAATGTGCGGGATCACATTTAAGTAGAGGGGCACTTTCTCTCTTCCCCCTACATACTTTTCTCACAATCGTTTCCACAATGTGTGTAGCAACAACATTTCTTTCCCTTACATCCTCCCAAAGAACTCTAGTTTCACACACACAAAAATGGAGACTGTAGCTGTGCTATTCCTCTCCTTATGATGAGCATTTCCTTAAGTGCAGCTATTCCCCCAATTTCTCTGCCTCAAAATAAATAGAAAAAAAATGTGATGGACAGTTCATACACAGTTCTTTAATTATTTAGCTGCTTCTTTGTGGGAGTCTACAAAATTTTGGAATTTTGGATAGGGACGGAGGTAGAGATTAGATCCAACATATGTTATCTCATTTTGCTACTGTCTGAATTCCGAATAACATTGAAATAAAACACAATTACTGACATAATGAACATATGTGGAAATCTATAAAGTGGACAATCCAAATATAATACTTAAATGTCAATGGCTTTAAATTATTCTTAGAAGAATATTGAGCAATTTGAGTGCATATTTCCATTTTGGCTAATCACCAACCATGTAGCATTGTAAACATCTTAAATTCAAATATATCTTGATACCCATAAGGATTAGATACTTTAAAATGTAACTCTTCCTAAAGTGACAGAATAAACCCAGACTGTAAAAATTCTGTTGAGCTGTAGTATGGACAACCCTTAGATTTTTTCCCCTACTGCCTGAATTAGAAAGCTGATTTTTTAAATCTTTTTTTGCTGCTGCAGTTTTTAATGGCAGATTTCAAAACTCAATATTATATTAATTTTTTTAAAATAAAAGTAAATATATTTCCATCAAAGTAATCTAATCAAGGAACTGGATTCACAAATATGTTTATTTGAGCATTTCCCCCTCCCCCCAAAAACTAGGATAGCTTATTTATGAGAAAGTATTACAATAATTAAGAGCATACTCCACATTATTTTAATCCCCACTGAGATAGCTTTCATATTATTTCATATTATTACTTAGCGCTTAAAGCTTGGTAGGAAATTTAAATTTTCTTAAGGCTCTTGCAGTCTCTTCAGTGCAGATGGGAATAGCTTTACCTATTTATCAAAACTACAACACAAATTAGAAGCTGCTGGATTGGGACTCTTTGTTTAGACACCCTGAATGCTTAATGTGTTATAAAATTATATTCCAGTATATTTCCCTTCGATAGAGGGAAAGTTATAATTTGATTTTTGATTGAATTTTCTTTGTAATTTCAGGAGTTCCATCACTACTGTTTACATTGAGGTACTTCCTCCTAACAATCAAAGTCCACCTCGCTTCCCTCAACAGATGTACAGTCTTGAACTCAGTGAGGCCATGCGAATTGGTGCCATTTTGCTAAATTTGCAGGTACAGAATGCTTCAATGTAAGCATTTACAAAGCTCTTTTTGTTTATGTGTATGAGTTGAATTGTAATTACTTCTGATTTTTCTTGGGCAACTTTTGCATTATAGCTTGTCAAACTCTCAGCCTATCATTCAACACTTTCCCTGTTGCTTTGTAGAATTATCTGTGCATATTGCTACATCTGATGCTGATGAGATAAATAAGTACCTAAGAGTTTAATTTTGCTCCAGTGAAATAGCAGGCACTCCATAACACAGGCATTCAGTATTTGCTTATCTTTGATTTCATGTGATAGAATTCTGTGGATCAGTTACCTTTTCAAGGAAAACACATTCATCACTGCAAATCTCATTGAGGGACCCTCACAAGATTTCTAGAGTCCAAAACTGCTGTTTTGCAGTATCTGTAATAACACTCCTCCATCATATCATAGAGATCTTTTGGATCATTATGGAAGACTATTGAAACCAGTGAGATATCTCCATAGATAATGGGTCATATTCTGCATTCTTTCATCTCTTTACATGCAATAGTAGAAGATGTACTTTGCATGTAAGATTCAAGGTTACATTTCTTGTATTTACGAAAAGGGCAGAAGAACTTGTATTTGATACATAATAAAGCTGTACCAGCCAGCTTGTATTGATCAACGTCTTGATCCAGCATAGGATAACTTGTGTTATTTTATTTTAAGTTCTTAGAACAGCAAATACGACAGTTGTCCTCATGCTGTTCCCAACACTAACTTGGACGTTTCAGAATTAAAGGGGGGAAATGTTCTGCTTTTAACAATTATTACCCAAGAGAACACTAATTACACTGAAAAGAAAGGAAAATATATATCAAGAAAATTAACATTTCATTCATTAGAGCATCTGTGGGCCATGGCACACGAGTAGGCCATAAGGGGTGTGCATCCAGGACAAAGAAATGATCAGCGAACCCGCATGCACATCCTCACTTGCATGAGAAGCATATACATATTCTCTATTTAACTGAACAGCAGGGCCATGTGTATGTTGCTCTCACAAGTGTAGCTGCTCACTCAGAACCATCTCCCCTTCTCTCCAGCCCCTCAGTTCACAAAGTTGTTGGAAACATTGGGGAACTCTGCATTAGACCTTCTGTGTCAGGAGGCCCAATATTTCCATTGGGGTATATATGATAATTTTAGCCCATGCCACCATTTTCATGCACAGAGGCCTAGTGCTTTGAACAAAATCATGCTTTTTCATTACAGCTTTGTCATGCCTAAAAACAGAAAGTTAGGGCAGTTGAAATTTTACCTCAGAAAAGCTCAGAATCCCAACAAATGTTGTGCTTATATTGCAGCAGGCAACCTGCAGGGGCCAATTCTATGCACTTGGTTTGGTTTCAGTAATAGATTTCCTGACAGAAAAAGAACCTCCATCTCCTCAGGGTTGCAAGCATTTATGGCCACTTCCTGCATCTGTACTTTTTGAAGCAGCCTTCTGGAAATAATTTCCAACACTGGAAGTATTTTAACACGAAAATAAATGGATTGGAAGGGGTTCACCTGTGTCACTGCTGTTTCTCTGGGTTTGTAGCTTGATCAGGACAATTGCTGAGAGTCATGCTTAGGAGGCAGGAGATAATGACATAGCCAGAAGGATAGAATCAGTAAGTTCAGTCTGATATTTTTTTTCTTTCTATTTTTTAACTATATGGATTCCTTTATTCAAGTAACACTCACATTTTAACCTCATAATTTGTGGGCTCCAGAGACCACTCATGATGAAACTTGAGAGTCTTGTGTTCTGCAGTTGGACCCCACAGATTCATGTGCTGAAGCTTCCCTAACATAATAATAATTCCTGATATTTGCCATTATTAGGCAAGATTTACTAAGAGCAAGTGACTTATTCTAAGCAATTCAAATACAGCCAAGCAAGAACAGGGATAGAAGGCAGAGTTCAGGCCTATCTGGCAAACAACAACTCAAAGACTGATGGGGTCAGCAACATGCCTTACCACTCTGACTGGATGGGGTGGGCCAATGTGATGGGATGAAGAATAATGTTCAAGAGATATTTGCATCCAATGTTTTAATGATGATACATTTGGAAATTTGGAATAAAAATGTTCTTTGCTTAGATTATTTGTTCGTATGACTGATGCTGTACCAAGCACATTTAGATCATGTTTACAAACATTGCAAACAGGATCTGGCTAAAATCAGTAATTTCAAAGCTGTGTTCCTCTATTTGTCACAACGAATGCAGAGGATTTTATTTGAGCGTAGACGCTTATTAGATTTCCATGCCAGTGGTACTTTAATATGCTTAATTTTGACTGGAATGTGTTTTCTGCAATTAAACAGATACAGTTTGTTATTAACTTGCTTAATTAATGGTATTATGTAATCTTTTTTTTTTCAAACCATCTGTTACTCTGTAGGATTTTTGTGTTGCATATTTTAAGAAGCATAGAAATAAGTGTGTGATTTAAACATTGCTATCGTTTATTTTACTAGTTTGTTAAAAAGTCAGTCATAAATATTCCCTTCTGCATCATTCTGAGAATAATGTGAAGAATATACTGCCTGTAAAAAAGGCCTTTAAAAAAAATCTCATTGTTGACTAAATCTTAAGTATGCAAATGTTTTAATTTTGTAAAATTCCAATAGGCAATTATCATTCTTATCACAGCATATTCTCATGCAGCCAAAATGCAGCCACTCTCCAGAGGAGATAAACACCGTAATGATCAGTCTGTTGAGAATTAAAGCTGTCAAATATTAAACTATTATGAGCAGATTAGCATTTCAAATGTATTGTCCATCACTATTCGACTTTAAAAATAATAATAATAAAAAGAATCAAGTCTAATATGCCACTTGTTTGTGTGTGGTTTTTTTTAAGGCAACTGATCGAGAAGGTGACCCTATAAAATACCTCATACAAAATGGAGACCCCCAACATGTATTTAATCTTTCTGAAACGTAAGTCATTTTTTTCTTTTGAACGGCAGTGAATTAACACATCGATTTTAGTTAACCTGCTTCCCCCCCCCCCTCTTTCTCTCTCTCTCTCTTTTCCATTCAATCATGTCTGATTCTTGGAGACTTCCTGGATGAGTCCCTGCAGTTTTCTTGCAAGGTTTTTCAGAAGTGGTTTGCCCTTGCCTGTTTCCTAGGGCTGAGAGAAAATGACTGTCCCAAGGTCAGCCAGCTGGCTTTGTTCTTAAGGCAGCACTAGAACTCACAGTCTTCCACTTTCTAACCTGAAGCCTTAACCCAGGGCTGTCAAACTCCTGGGCCGCAGCTGGATGTGTCATGCGCTGGCCATGCCTACGGCTGGTTTAGCAAAGGGGGAAAATGTCCCAATACGTCACGTGATGGCGCCATGACGATGCGAGTTTGACACCCTTGCCTTAATGACTGCACCAAACTCTCTCTAATCAGCTATACAAAATGTACAAATATACTTATATATCAGTTTACTGGTGACAAAGTGTATAGTGATAGCAACTTCTATTAATTCAAAGGAATTTTCATTAGTCATGGCTAAGTTAGGCCTACCCACCCACACAATTAATTAAGAGCTTCTATTCAGAATAATTTACATTACAATAATTTTACTTTGCCTTATAATAATTGCAATGTAGTAATATATAGATAGGCATTTGATGGACTTGCAAACTCTTTCAATCAATAACATATCTTTATGATAGGTTTCCAAACACATCTACTTTCATCTCTGTTTCCCATGCAAGCTTATTCAGGTTCACAAAAGAAAGTATCTATGGGACTTACTTCCATCTATGTAATTGTAGGGTTACAGCACATATTTCTAACTTCTCGGGCCAATTTAAATAGCAGACTTAGTGCAAATAAGTTTCCAATCATAACTATTCAACTGTTTGAAGCTGAGCTCTCTCATATTTAATAGCAGCCTTGTAAATGGTGCTAAACTTTAAAACCATACATCTGAGACCATTTATTTATTATAAATGTTTGACTGGGTAAAACCTACTGAGATGGAAACTTCCATTATGAGAACAACCTGGGATTAATTAGAAGCCTTTAAATTTGCCAGGTTTTCTGCTAATGACAGTGACTTTTTCAAAAACTTGCTAATTCTAGTCTTAAAAATGAAATGTGCTTTAATAAGAAAGATCTTTTGGGACTATTGTTTTAATTCAACCCCAGATATTCCAGACATTACTACCGAGAAAGCTTTTAGCTTTCCTCCTAAATTAATGCCACATTAAAGAAAAGCCATAGCAAACTGAAAGGTGCATGTACTAGAAACAATGAAAAATCTTTTTTTTTTAGAATCTGTCAGTTGTGAAGCTATTACTTGTCTAAATATTAAATATAAAAAGGAAAGAAGAAAACCTGTATTTTGAAGTAAATTTGAAGCTTTATGATTGTGTTTGCCGAATTCAAGTACTAAAACAAAAAATGACTAGTTCTTTGCAACTTGAGTACTGCATAAGCAGGATAAAAATTAAATCTGCACATGTGGTAATTTCTTCTAAAGCTCATATTGTAATTTTGTTAATGCAGAACCAGCTTTCTTTAGGTGACTTTCTGCTTAGGGAACAATGTATCAAAGACTGAAAATATTAATTCTTGTGGAATGTAATTGGACATTTCAGAATTATCATGATTACCATTTTGACAGCCATATACAACATCTAATTTTGCATTAGACTGAAATGTACTATTATGGACTGGGATGTATATTTAGAACCAAATCTCACTGAAAGTAAGAAATACAAGAAGTAATGAATATTAGAGCTGTTTCTTGAAGATTGTTGAAATGAAGCTGGCCTAATCAACTTTGGCTAAAATTCATAGTTTATGAACTTTAGCAAGGCTGCTTCTGGGAAGATTCAGCAGTTATTTGCTCTTCCATTTTAGAAAGAGCAAACCTGATGGAAATTTAGAATGATTCTTGGAAAATCAAGTGTAGCTACTCAGTTTGTGTAATTATTTTTAAGGTTTCCTACAGACAAGGTTTAGTAAAATGGGAAACCATAGCTCCATGTCATATGTAGTCCAAAAAAATTGAAACCTCATTCGTGTGTATTTCTGGAGCCATTCTATGTCCTGAATTTATTCAGTATGTCTGGGTTTTTTTAATTTTTTATTTTTGTTTGTCAAGCATGTATGAGAAAACAAGTATAAGTATGAACATAACATATAAACATATAAGTATAAATAGGTATAAGTATATACATAATAAATGAGTACGAATAAATGGGAACAGTGGGACAGGGACAGTAGGCACACTGGTGCACTTATGCACACCCCCTTACAGACCTCTTAGGAATGGAGTGAGTTCTGCAGTAGACAGTTTAAAAATTAAAGTTTTGGGGGTTTGAGGATGTAATAACAGAGTCAGGTAGTGAGTTCCAGGCGTTGACCACTCTGTTGCTGAAGTTGTATTTTCTACCATCAAGTTTGGAGCAGTTTTCTTTGTATCTATTGTTTACCCATGTGTTATTGTGGTTGAAGCTGAAGTAGTTATTGATAGGAAGGATGTTGTAGCAGACAATTTTGTGTACTAAACTTAGGTCAGACCATAGCCAGCATAGTTCTAGGTTGTCCAGGTCCAAAATTTCAAGCCTGGTAGCATAAGGTATTCTATTTTGCATACAATCTCTATAGCTTATATAGGAGAATTAAAAAAGTGTTTAGTTTACTAACAGTGCAACAAAGTTGCCTGTAACCAGGGGTGGGATTCTACAGATTCACACCTATTCACTAAAAACGGTTGTTAACATTCTAAGCAGTTTGGAGAACCGGTTGTTAGAAGAAATTACTGGCCTAATCCTGTAAGGAAGTCAGGAAGGAAACATTCTGGTGTTGCTTGCAGAAACTGCCTCTCCATTAACGCTTATTACATTCTTGGCAGGACTAGACTTCCTGTCTCTGGAACTTCTTTGGAGTTTTTTTCTCTCCCTTGCTGGTACTTTGCTTGTGTGGAGTGACCATTCAAAGTTACAATGGCACTGAAAAAAGTGACTTATGGCCATTTTTCACACTTACGACTGTTGCAGCATCCCCACAGTCATGAGAGGCCAGGCGAGGAGATGCGTGCCTCGATGTGAGTGATGTTGAGTTGGCCATGCCCAGCCAGTCACATGACCACCAAGCCATGCCCACCAACTAATGCCCAGTCACATGACCACCAAGCCATGCCCACCACACCCATAGAACCAGTTGTTAAAAAATTTGAATCCCACCCCTGCCTCTAACCATTCTGATTCCCAACATCAGCAGAAGTTAACGAAGAAGTTAACACTGTTTTGTAATATTCCCAGAACAGTATTTGTTTTCTCTCTCTCTCTCTCTCTCTCTCTCTCTCTCCCTTTTTTTCTCTCTCTCTCCCTCCCTCTCTCTCTCCCTCTCTCTCTCTGTGTGTCTCTGTGAATGTGTGTATGTGTGTAAGTTAGTATTCAGACAAAACAAAAAGTAGGAAAATGATCTGAGAATACAACATAGAGACCACTCTGTCTACAAAGACAAAACTATACTGGCAGGGTGGCTTGCTTTCAGAATTTCTCAAGAACATCAACAGAATGTTCTATCAAAATGGGTACTCTGTCAATAGAAAAGAGGACAATTCATGCCTTGGAAGGTCAGGAACTGAGCAAGACATTGACTGAATTTATAATGCAGTGAACCACAGGTTATCCCAACACCAACTCATAGCCATCATCCCATTATCTCAAAGTTCACATTTTTCACACCTCTTTTGTACTATACACAGGTTTTCCAGCCACATAAGAGTCTCAGATTTCAGTAAGAGCCAAGAGGTTTTTAAGAAATAGCAGGGGAAAGTTGCTTTTTCTTTTCTTGTGACTCAGTTAAAATGCAATCCCACCATCCACCAAATGATAGAAACTATACTAACAGAAAAAAAGTGTGGTCCTTATTGCCAACCTCTTTCTTCTTTGTAGGTTCCATTCTTCATTGTTGATGAAAAGTGGTGCCTTATTTCTTGTGTGTTGTGCTCTTTTTTCCATACAGTTGGATAACTCCTCTGAGTTTCCTGACCTCCCCTCTTCTAATAGTTACTAGGTTGCAGAAAGAATCCACCAATATAGAAAGTGTCATAGGGAGAGGTTTGATATTTAACTATGACTTCTGACATTTATTTTGTGCTAGGAAGAAAAGAGTGTCATAGGGATTTACAATATGGCATCCAGATTTTGACTGCTATGTAACTCATTAATCATCATCAATCATCTTTTAACAATCCCATAATCCCTTGTGGGGTCGAGTCTGGGCAACTGAATGGAGCTAGCAGAGTGTTTAATGGCCAGATGCCCTTCCTGTTGCCTATGCAGAGTTTTGTTCAGCAAACATATTCCCATTGTGCCCAGAGAGAGAAATATCTACCTCTACCTAGGATTGAACTGACAGCTTCCTGATTGTGAGGCAAGAGCTCCACCTCTGGGCCACCACACCACTCTAACTCATTAGATGGATATAGAGAATTCAAACTCTTTGCTACTATCCAAGTAGTCATCCATACTTTTACAACATGCTTTTGATAATCCTAATTTTCAGTTGCATAGGGTCAAATATCTGCTTGACGTTACTAGAACTCTTGCATATTTATTAAGTTGTGCAAATTCTACAATCTCTTATCCAGGCCACTGAATAAATAAATAAATTTCCAGATTTCTGCAAGGCAATCACTAGAGTTTATTTTCATGTATGTGTGCATATGTATGCTGCTGGTCACCTTGGACATAAAGTTAATTGACCAAGGTGACCAGTTATAGGGCAACCTTGTCTCTTACTCTACCACATAATCTCAGAAAAGTCAACTCTTTCCAAAAATCCCTTTTTCCTTGCTCTTACTGAGGATGAGGAAATAAAGTATGGCAGAAGTAAAGAATCTTCAAGGATTGGATAGTATCTGCCCTAGCTTGAAACATCATCCATCACTTTCTATCAATAGGTCCTCTGACTACCGCTACCAGCAAGGTTAGAAAATGCTACAAATCTCAAAAGGCTGAAAATTATTTTTTTTGATGGGCAAAATGCTATGTTAACAGCAGTGCAGCTAACTGTAACTTACAGCAACCTCACTCAAAGGTTGGGAACAAGATGAAAGCAACATCATGGAACATATCTGTTGAGGTATTCCCCGTTAGGAGAATGAGTGCACTTGGGGAAACATAGGGAAAGTGATGTTGAATAACATATGACCAGCATACAGATACACTGAATAGTAAAATGTAGTTTTTACTTCCAGTAAACGGGTAAACAAAGTCCAGCAAACAATCCAAATCATACACAGTTAAAGCAGTTAGTATCAGTCCAGGGATAAGCCCAGGGGACTTCAAACTTGACAGCTTTAGGACTTGTGGTCTTCAACTCCCAGAATTCCTCCTCCAGTCATGTTAGCTCAGGAATTCTGGGAGTTGAGGTCCGCAAGTCTTAAACTTGCCAAGTTTGAAGACCCTTCAATGTACTCTATTATTTCCTTAATTGTGCTCTTCAAGGACCTGACTTCCTTTGTTCTGCCAAAGCACACATACTTCCTGTTTGTTTGTTTATTCTTATGGGGTAAAAGTGCTTGGTGAGGAAAAGAGAAGTCTGGGAGAACAGAAGAGAACTGGAGCATATAATATTATTTATTTAAGATATGCCACTTCTCATCCAGGTCTTCCATGAGAGTTCACAAACAGAAGCATTAGAATGAACTAAAATCCAACTGCCCTTAGAGCAAATGGAGACAAAATCCAGGGGGAAGAACCACAGCTTAAACAGTCTGACACATTGTCAGATTTCCATAGCAAGAACATCATAATGGAGAAGACCTTTTGCAGGAAAAAAAAAGATCACACAGCTGTTATTTGTAAGCAACACTCCCAACAAGACCACCTTTCAAAGATGTCCAGGGCCAGACTGGTATATAGCAGCAGACTTCTTTAAATCTGGATCTGTAGTTTCATCATAATTGCGTTGAAAATATCTGATTTTTACTGTTTGTGTTTTAAGACACCTATCCTGCCAGTTTAAGAGAGTGACAGGATTGTGTTCATGCTGGGGCTGTCAGTATAACCATATATTACAAAATCTTCACTTCCTAAACTCTGTGTGTTGTGTGTTTCTGTCATCATCATCCTCTTTTAATGATCCCATAATTCCTTGTGGCGTGGAGTCTGGGCAACTGAATGGAAATAGCAGAGTGTTTTAATGACCAGATGCCCTTCCTGTCACCAATGCGGAGTTTTGTTCAGCAGATATATTTTCAGTGGGCCCAGAGAGAGAAATATCTATATCTGCCTGCCTGTGTCATGCCCCTGGTGGAGACTGACTCTGAGGAAGAGGAGGAACAGCCAACAGGGAGTGGGAGTGTGGCTCCAGAGGTGGTGGAGGAGGCTGAGGAAGGGCGGAGGCCGGCTGAGCAATTAGAGGAGGATCCAGGCCCATCCCCTCTCCATCCTAGGTCACACAGGGAGGAGAGGATCAGGGAAAAGCGAGGTCTACTCAGGAGGAGTAGACCATGATCCTTCTCATGGCTTGCAGCTGGGAGCTATGTATATAAGTTCATAACTACACAGTCAGAATTGCTGAAGTTAAAGTTTAGTGTTTACTTTGAAAGAGGTTTATCTTTGCTGGCGTTCTTCCCATGGACTCTCCTCGGTTATCTTCCTAGAATGTATGATTAATTATCTTGGCTTGCTTCGGAACTCTCATCAATGTGGTTTGTTTTGGTTTTCTTTTTGCCTCATTATTTACTTTTGTGACTTTAAACTGTGCTTAATAAAACAGTGAAGTTAAGCTGAAGGCATTACCAGACTTTAATGTATGTTTTGGGTTTGGGGTTATTTTGAGAGACTATGAATCCTCACAGCCTGCCTGCCTGCCCCCCGCCCTATCTATCTATCTATCTATCTATCTATCTATCTATCTAATTCAGTTACTAAATCTCAAAAACCAATCTTATGCTACAGAAAAAAATCCCCCAAAGTCCATTCTAAGGAGAAATGTTTGCAAGTCTAAATCAAACCCCCCTTGCATATAAATAAGCTTGTCACTCTTTAGGAGACATACTTTCTCGTAACATACATATTTATTTTATTGCTAGATCCGGGCTGCTAGCCTTAGGAAAGCCTTTAGATCGAGAAAGCACCGATCGCTACATTTTGATTGTTACAGCCTCAGATGGCCGACCAGATGGGGTAAGTTTCTTGCAGAAATATAAAAATGTGCCTGCAGCTGTGAGCAAAGAATCAGGAAGCTTTAAAAAAAAAAACAGTGAGTCACAATCTTTTGTTACATGTTTTCCCCCCTTTTGGTAACATTTCTAACATACAGCAATTCCCTTTCATGTCCAAAACATTTCTGGCAATGCTTGTAATGCTGCTACTCTAGTGGTTTGTGCCATATCTCTGACATTTCATCGTTCTGTTTTGGCCAGTTGAAACATCACACATTGTCAGGGGAATCCCCAAGGACTGATCCAACACAAAACTAGAATCCATAGCCTGAGCTACTTGTTTTGACCTTTTATAAAATTGTGTCCCAAGAACTTCCCTATGGGTAATAGGACATGGACACAATTTCTTTTCATTTTTTCTCCCCGGACACTTGGGAAAGAATTTTGAAATGATGTGTGGCAAAGTTATAATGAAAATAACATTGAAGGTTTTCTATTGTTACTCAAGATAGAAGTTCACAGGTTAGAGTAGCTGCTAGCTAGAGAATTGGGATACTTGCTGTATTTATAAATCAATAGCAATCAAGCACATTCAGATCTCTAGTTATATATATGGCAGTCTTTCAGATAAGCTGGCTAGTTCAAAGAATGCATACAATTTGCACGCTATAAATCATGATACTTTTTTTTCTTTGAAGTATGGGCAATCCTACTCTATGTTTTACCACTTCATAGTCCTTCAACATATAATAATTTTGGGAACTGGGACTGCTTTTAATGTCAGTATTTAATAACCTTCCACTAAGGTAAACAATGCCAGTGTTTTTTACAATAAAAACAGGTTGTAAATGGCTCTGGGATCAGTATGTTTGATAAATTGTGTGTTCTCATACCAGTATAGACCTCGTTAAGGTGGACATAGATCTTGAGAAGTGAAAGCTTGATTAAGAGAGTCTTCCTCTTTTATCTTAACATCTAGACAACTTCCTATAAACATGGTGTCTCAGGCTTTCAAACATAAAATCAGCCCCTTCAATGGTACTCAAATAACAGCTGGCAATTCATCTGGATCTTTTAGTAAGGTGTATGCTCAGAATCTCAACCACTGGTAGTCAGCTTTGCTGATATCTCCTGCACTACTTTAAGCTTCCAGGTCTTCTTCAGGGATAAAATAATGAATACAGATAAACAGAGGCGGTATTCAGCAGGTTCTGACCAGTTCTGGAAAACCAGTAGCGTAATTTTTGAGGAGTCCGGAGAACCAGCAAATACCACCTCTCTGATTGGAGATTTTACAGCAGGCTTGTCCAACCCACGGCCCATGGGCCGCATGCGGCCCAGGTCGCTTCGTAATGCGGCCCAGTGCCCACCCCAACCTTCATGCCAGAGCCAGCGAGGAGGAGGAGGAGAGGCAGGCGCGAGGCGGGGCGAGGCAAGCGCCAGGCCAAGCAGCAAGAGAACAGACGGGCGCCGTCAGAGCGCCACCTCCTGCTGTTGCCCCGCCGCCACCGCCGCCGCTTCTGCCCCCGCCGTCACTGCCGCTGCTGCCCCCGCCTCTGCTTCTGCCCCCCCTGCCACCGCTTCTGCCACCGCCGCTGCTGCCGCCCCCGCCGCCACCCCCACCGCTGTTTCTTCCCCCGCCACCGCTGCTGCTTCTGCTCCCGCTGCCCCCACAGCGGGGGCAGTAGCGGTGGCGGGGGCGGGGGCGGGGGAAGAAGCGGTGGTGGGGGTGGCGGCGGGGGCAGCAGCGGTGGTGGGGAAGAAGCAGCGGCAGCGGGGGCAGAAGCGGCGGTGAGGGCAGAGGCAGCAGCGGTGGCAGGGGAAGAAGCGGCGGCGCCGGCAGGGGCAGAAGCCATGGCGGGGCAGAAGCAGCAGCGGTGGCAGGGGAAGAAGCGGCGGCAGCGGGGAAGAAGCCACGGCGGGGCAGAAGCAGCAGCAGTGGCGGGGGAAGGCTTCTGCCCTCACCACTGCTGCTGCTTCTGCCTTCCAGTCCTGCCTCATCCAGCCGGGCCATTTGCAGGAGGAGAGGTAGGCACGAGGCGGGTGAGCTTTCTCCCTGCCCCCCCCCAAAAAAATTTGGCCGGAAAATAAACCATGATAAAAAAACTGTGATAAAAAAATCATGATAAAAAATAAATAATTTTTAATAAATAATTAATAATAAATAATAAAAACATCTCACTAACTTCATTTCGAAATAAATTTAATATGTTAACTATGTTTTCTATGGTTTTTTTTGGATGATCAGGTATCGTTACTGTTATTTTATTTTATGTGAGGCCCAAACCAAATTTTCATCTTCTAATGTGGCCCAGGGAAGGTGAAAGGTTGGACACCCCTGTTTTACAGTATCCTTCCCCTGCCATGCCCACCAAGCCACACCCACAGAAAAAAAAATGGTAGTAAAAAAATTGGAATCCCACCACTGCACATAAAGGTAAAGGTTTTCCCTATCCAGTTATGTCTGATATCTGTTTTTTAACCGAGGGAGCACATGTTGTCTGAAGATGGTTTTGTGGTCATTGGCCAGCATGCCTACATGCTGAGACACATGAAACGTTGTTAGCTTCCCACCAAATTGGTACCTATTTATCTACTCACATTTTCATGCTTTTGAACCGTTAGATGGGTAGGATTAGGGACAAGGACAGGAGCTCACCTCATCTTGTGGCACTTGGGTCTCGAACCTGGGCTGTCAATTTTCCAGCTGACAAGATCAGCATCTTTAACCGCTGAGCCATTGCACTCCTTAATGAAGATCCGTAAGTGGTGCCAAATACACTCAGGAAACGCTGGATTTGATGCACTAGATGTAAATCACAAGTGTACTCATTGCCTTTGTTGCGATGTAGGAATCCAAAGAGACCAAACAGAACTATAAATTAGTCCAAGAAAGGAAGCAGTTGATATAAATTACAGGTAGTTCTCAAATTTTGACCCTTCATTCATAGTTATAATGACACAAAAAAATGGAGGATTTATGACCAGTCTACAAAGTTCTGGCTGTCACAAGGTTCCTTTGTTCATGTGATTGTGATTTGTGCACTTAACAACTGGCTTACAGTTGTGATGATTACAGGGTCCCACAGACATGAGATCACCATTTGTGATTTCCCCTGCCAGCTTTCCACAAAATCGGTGGGATCACAAGTCACTCCCACTCCTGCCACTTTTTCACCCATCTGAAGCACCTGCCAATCCCGCTGTTCTGTAACATCTTCATGCGGCACCTGTCTACCAGAGGTGGTATTCAGCAGGTTCTGAACAGTTCTGGAGAACCAGTAACAGAAATGTTGAGTATTTTGGAGAACCGGCAAATACCATCTCTGACTGGCCCCACCCCCATCTATGCTCTGCCTCCCAAGTCCCAGCTGATTGGCTGGGTCTTCTTTTGTTGCCCTGCACAGGAGAACAGAGCTAGAAAGCAGGTTAGTGGGGAGGGGTGGGAATGGAGATTTTGCAATATCCTTCCCCTGCCATGCCTACCAAGCCGCACCCATCAAGCCACACCCCGCCCACCAAGCCACGCCCATAGAACTGGTAGTAAAACAATTTGAATCCCACCACTGCTACCTACCTACCTGCTCTTACAAAGTAGTCTTTCTCTGTTGTTTCCAACAGTTTCATATCTAGGAAGTTTCCTTCCTATGGAGATGAAGATCTGACTCCTACAGACAATTTCCATGGCATGGAGAATTAAATATATAATGAAATGTCTGCAAGAAAACAACTAAGCTCAGAGAGAATTAAGGGCCATGCAGTTCAACACTGAGCTATAAATGCTCTTTTCTATATAGGCTAGATATTATCTTTGATCAGTTTTTTTGGTGTGACCCACATTCTCAAAGCACGTGGAATAATGTTCAGAACAAGTGAAATTATTGAATGTTTAATTATTTATCTAAACATTTATATGAGCCATGGTGGCACAGTGGTTAGAGTGCAGTACTGCAGGCTACATCTGCTGACTGCTGGCTGCCTGCAATTTGGCAGTTCAAATCCAACCAGGCTCAAGGATGACTTAGCTTTCCATCCTTCCGAGGTGAATAAAATGAGGAGCCAAACTGTTGGGGGCAATAGGCTGACTCTGTAAACCACTTAGAGAGGACTGTAAAGCATTGTAAAGTGATATATAAATCTAGGTGCTATTGCTATATGCATGTGCCCCATATTGCACAGTGCATATAACTGTGCGTATCTATGCCTATCTCTCATGCTCTCTTTCTCTTACACAACAAACTTTCCATTTCTCTTTCCAGTCTTGCATAGAGACAGATGCCCAACACGCATAGGTAGAGAAGTATGGAGGGTTGGGACAAAAATTAGAAAGAGAATTAATGGAAGCTCATAAATTGGTACAGTATAATAGAGTTGGAAGGGGGTTTTCAGAGGTTTTCTAGTGCAACACCCTGCTCAAACAAGAGATTCGGTACCATTCTGGAGAATTATAAGGTGGGAAGGGGGAAATGATGAGGAACATGGCTGAGACACTGAAATGAGAAGAATGAAGAGAATAACAGATTGACTGTAGGAGCCAGTTGGGAGACATGTGAGGGCAAGCTATTCTTACAGGCTGCAGAATGCTGCTTTTTGTACCTGTGCCTCAGTCATATACAAGTAATCCTCAAGTTACAACAGTTCATTTAGTGAGCATTCTAAGTTACAAAAGTTCTGGAAGAAATGAGTTATGACCGTTTTTCTCACTTAAGACATCCCCATGGTCACATGATCAAAATTAGGACACCTTCAACAATTCACTCATGTTTATGATGGTTGCTGTGTCTCATGTGATTCCCTTTTGTCACATTCTGATAAGTAAAGTCAACAAGGAAGTTAACCTCGCTTAACAAATATGTTACTCACTTAACAACTGCAACAATTGACTTAACAATGGTGGCAAGAAAGGTTGTAAACTGGGACAAAGTTCACTTCACCAATGTCTCCCTTAGCAACAGAAAGGTTGGGCTCATTTGTGGTCATAAGTTGAGGGTCACCTATACTTTACCTTTTTCCTGTATTTGATAATACAGCTTCATTGAAAAGCTCTGTGTAAAACGATATTAAAGTTTCTTTCTGGTGATGTAGTTTCTGGTTCAGGCCTTGAAAAATCATCACTTCGTGATGATTATGAAATAATGGGCTCTGGGCATAAATTTATCAAAATGTTGATACTTCTTAGAGCCCAGTGGCCTCCACGCTTTTGAGCACCAGGGACCGGTTCCATGGAGAAAGTTTTTTTCCATGGACTGGAGTGCGCATGGTTTTAACAATAGCAATAACATTTAGACTTTACAGACCTCTCTAAGCAGTTTTACAGAGTCAGCCTATTGCCCCCAACAATCTGGGTTCTCATTTTTACCGACCTCGGAAGGATGGAAGGCTGAGTCAACCTTGAACTGCCAAATTGCAGGCAGCCAGCAGGCAGCAGAAATAGCCTGCAGCACTGCATTCTAACCACTGTGCCACCGTGGCTCCTGCCTGAATCCTATGGATGGGGCTTCACTTGTTTACGCGTCCCAGTTGCTGGCATACTGGGGTGCAGTGCTGATCTATGGCCCAGGGATTGGGGACTACTGCTCTAGCACAGTGATGCCCAATTTATTGGTTCTCAAGGGCCCTAAACGACAATGGAAAGACCGTCAAAATTCTAATCAGAAAGTTAAAGATAGAAAGCCCTGCATCTATATGGCTTCTTTCTGGAGATTTTGAGAGCATCACCTCTCTGCTTCATAGTGCCATTTTTCTAATGAATATATCATTAGTGAAGGAGAAAATCACCATTTGGTTCAGGCTCCGCTTATTAGCTCTTCAGGTATTAGTTCATTTTCATTTATTTCGTTCTAAATGGAAAACTTTGTATATATGTATGGTGGGGACAGGGGCAGAATTCATACTTTATAACCTTTGAAGTTGCATTTTTCTGCATCAGTAAGAATATAATAAAGAACGGAATGGAATCCTACTTCACTTGTTTCAGCCTGGTTAGTTAACTATCGCTGTGGCTACACCGTTTTGGCAGAAAGGTCATGTTGTAGATTGAGCAATGAGAGGCTAGACCAGGGCATGGATGCAACAAGACTTTATTAAAGTAATAAACGACTGAACATGTTAGCCTGGCCTGGAGCAGGCTCACAGCGAACAGCGGCTGGCCGAACCCTGCAGCTGGCTTTTATAGCCGGCTGTCGAGGGAGGCCAGCCAATGAGGGGCAGCAAACGCCCCCGCAGCATGCACGGACCTGGGTGGGGACTTTGGCAAGTTCCAGGGACATAACACCCCTTCCCCCCAGATGCGAACACGCATAGTCATTTAAATAAGCGGGCGGTCTGTGCTGGCGCCCCGAGCGTCGTAACTCCGGTGAGTTACCAAGTGTCTCAGAGTTCGAGGAAACCGGTAGGGTTGGTGATGGGGTGCAGCCTCGCTCTGAGGTCTGCGCTGGTACCGGTGCAGTGCTACTGGCCGGCGATGTTGTGGCCCCATCTGCTGGTTCAGGTGGAGGACCCGTCGGGCAGTCCCGGTCTACTGCCTGCTCCCTTGGCTTGGGTGATGGTGTCGAAGAGCCTCTGGCATGGTCTTCGATGAGAGTTTGGTGAGGCACCTGGGGGCCGACCTGAGCCCACGATCCGGCACTGGCGAGGGTACCCTGTCGCTTCCTTAGCTGGTCCAGGTGCCTTCTCCAGATGCGGCCGTCTTCCAGCTGGACTCGGTACGACCTGGGGCCGGTGATGGCTACTATCATTCCTGGAATCCAAAGTGGGTCTCCGGCATAGTTCCTTGCAAAGACATGTTCCTGCAAGACAAAATCTCTGACCCCCGTCATTGAAGCGAGAGGGGTGTCAGGGCAATAGTGAGGGTGGAGCCTATCCAACACAGTTCTTAGGCGTCTACACATCAGAGGTTCAGCTGGGGATTTGTTGGTGACCATGCAAGGGGTTGAGTGTTGGCTTAGCAAGAAGCGGGAGAGTCTGTGATGCCAATCTTCTTTGCTGAATCTGGCTAACGCTTCTTTTGTGGATCTAACGGCTCTCTCCGCCAGTCCGTTGCTGGCAGGATGAAAGGGGGCCGTGAAGATGTGTCGAATGCCAAGATTGGTAGCAAAGCGGCTAAACTCTGTTGAGGCAAACTGGGGGCCATTATCCGAAACTATGGTATCTGGTAGCCCGTGTGTTACGAATAGGCGGGTCAGGGCCTTGGTAACCGCTTGCGTGGTGGTCGTGGATAGTTGGGCCACATCGATCCATTTAGAGTATGAATCTACGACCACCAAGAAGGTTTTGCCATATATTGGTCCCGCTAAGTCAATGTGTAGCCTTGACCAAGGCGCGTTGGCGCTCTCCCACTTTGTGGGGGTGGTGACTGGAGGGGATGGTCTGGATTCCTGACAGGGTTGGCAAGAGCTTACCCACTTGACGATGTCGTCGTCCAAGCCAGGCCACCAGACGTAACTCCGAGCCAACGCCTTCATCCAGACGATGCCCGGGTGGCCCTCGTGTAGCGCCTCTAAGACTGGTGTGCGAAGCGAGGCCGGGATGACAACTCGGGTGCCCCACAACAGGCAGCCCTGTAAGCTAGATAGTTCCTGTTGACGGGTCTTAAAAGGTGTGAATTCGGCTGCGAGGTTAGAGCCCGGCCACCCCCTCCTCACCCAGTCCAGTACCAGGGCGATTGTTTTGTCCGTCTTGGATTTGGTGGTGATGTCGAGAGCGGTGACAGGAAGGTCGAGCTCGGTGACATCGAAGATGGCATGGACCGGGGCCGGGTCCTCAGCTGGAGCTGGCAGAGGGCAGCGGCTGAGGGCGTCTGCGTGGCTTAACGTTTTTCCTGGGCGGTGGATGAGCTTGTACGAGTAAGCCGCCAGGAACAAGGTCCACCTCGTCATTCTTGGAGACAACACTTGGGGAGTCTGCTTGTCTCCCGATAGAAGACCCAGGAGAGGCTTGTGATCCGTGATTAGTTCGAAGTTGTGGCCAAAAAGGAATTCATGAAATTTCTTTACCGCTGCCACTGTGGCTAAAGCCTCCTTCTCTATTTGACAATAGTTACGCTCTGTTGCTGAGAGCGTCCTGGAAAAGAAAGCGATTGGTGCCTCGGAGCCGTTGGGTAGTCTATGGCTTAATACGGCTCCAATCCCAAAAGGGGATGCATCCGCTGCTAGTACCAATGGGAGGTGTGGGTCAAATTGAATAAGGACCGCGTCTGATGTGAGCAGTGATTTGACTGCACGAAAAGCGGTGTCTTCCTTGTGTCCCCAGTGCCAAGGTGATTTTTTATCTAAGAGCCTGTGTAAAGTCTCTGCTACTGATGCTTTGTGAGGCAGGAATGATGCATAAAAGTTCAATAATCCCAAAAAGGCTTGTAGCTCGGCTTTAGTGGTTGGCGTGGGTGCCTCATGGATTGCCTTGACCTTGGATTCTAGGGGGTGAATGCCTGAGGCGTCAATTCTATAGCCCAGAAAGCCCACCTGTTTAGTGGCAATGGCACATTTCTCCCTTTTTAATTTGAGGCCATGCTGTCTGAACCTGTCTAACACTGCTCTGACTCTCTGGAAGAGTTGGGGCTTGTCCCTGGCCGAGACCAATATGTCGTCGAAGTAGGGCACTACGCCTGGGAGGCCCTGAAGTATACGCTCCATGAGGGATTGGAAGATGCCCGGGGCAACACTTACGCCAAACTGGAGACGCCTGCACCGGAAGGCACCCCTGTGGGTCACAATAGTTTGCAGTTCGGCTGTTTGGTTGTCAACAGGGAACTGTTGATACGCTTGAGACATGTCCAATTTGGCAAAAATGTTGCCAGGCTCAAAGGTATGCAATAAATGTTGAATGACCGGGACTGGGTAAGCGCTAACTTGTAGAAAGCGGTTAATTGTTGTTTTGTAATCCGAACAAATTCTCAGACTGCCGTCCTTTTTTAGGGGTGTGACAATTGGCGTCTCCCATTTGGCGAAGTCTGTCGGCTCAATGACCCCCTGCTTTAATAATTTATCCAGCTCTGCGTCCAGTTTAGGCCGAATGGCGAATGGGACTCTACGAGGTTTCAGCCGGACTGGAACCGCTTGGGGGTCAACTGCAAATGAGATGGGGGTACCATTATAACACCCTAACTCATCGCTGAATACGTCTGAGTAGTCAGTGAATAAGGAGTCAGTGTCAGAAGCTGAGACAGCATGGACTCCTGTTAACCCTAGGCCGAGGTACGGGAACCAATCAAGCCCCAAGAGACTAGGGAGGTTGCCGTTAACTACCACTAGAGGCAGGTGGCCTTTGAAAGCTTTAAAATTAACCAGGAACTTGCCTTTGCCGAGTACTGGAATGTCCTTCCCCTGATAGTCCCTCAAGGTGATCGGGCACTTCTGGAGCTGGTTTCTGGATAGTCTGGGCTGGATTTTCTTGAGAGTGCTCCAAGAGATGATTGAGAGCGCTGACCCCGTATCAACCTCCATACGACAAGGTTTACCTTCTAATAAAATGGAGAGTGTGATTTTACTAATAGAATGACAGGTGTGGTTAGCATGGTAGCAAGTGTGACAATTTAGTACTTGCCTTTGGGGTCCCGAATGGGAAAAGGAAGGAACCTTTTGTGCTGAGTTGTGCGCGGCCTGGCAGACTCTGGCGATGTGGCCTTTTTTGTGGCAATTGTTGCAGATGGCACCTTTGAATTTGCACGAAGCTCTCGAGTGAGGTCCGCCACAGGATAGGCACAGGATGATGTGTTTGGGTGCACTGTTGCTTTCTTGCCTGTTTCCTGCCTGTGGTTGTTTGGCCTGAGCGAGGCGGTGGACATCTGTTTGATCGTTGGGATCATCTTCGTTGACCACCTCTTCTGAGTGAATGGTGGCACAGCTTTGTTTGGGAACGGGACCTTGAATTTCGGTGGCTGACTGGGTTGCCAGTTCTGCAGCCAAGGCTTCCTCGACGGCCTGGGAGAGGTTGAGATCCTTCCTGGCAAGTAGTCGCCTCTGGAGGTGAAGGTCTTTGACCCCGCAGACGAGCTGGTCGAGGAGCATGTCATCTAAATAGTTCCCGAACCCGCAGTGGAGAGCTGCAGTCCTCAAGGCGGCCATATACTGGTTGACGGTTTCCTTTTCCGCTTGCTTCCTCATCCGGAAGGTGAAACGCCTCGCGATCTGTGAGGGCCTGGGGGAGTAATGATTGGTGAGGATCTCCAGCAATTCTGCCCAGGGGACATTCTTTAACTCACGTGGAGCAACGAGTGCTGTGGCGGTATCAAAAACGATGGCTCCACAATAACTGAGGAAGAATGACTTCTTTCTGTGCTCCCCAGCATCAGCCAGACCAATGGCAACGATGTAGTGGTTAAAACGATTTTTGTATGATTTCCACTTTTCTTCATCAGGCTTGAACGGTGGGAAGGCTGGGTTGGAGTTCATGTTGAGAACTTCTGCAGGTTACACTGCTGTGAGATCTCTCTGGGACGACAAATGGCCCTTCGTGCTTTTGTCAGGCTAGTGACTACAGCTCTTGAGAGGTTACACAGAATCTCTCTGTTCTCTCTGGGTTACGCTATGGCTCAGGCTGCAACGGTCGTTGGCAGCGTTATTTGAATTTCGCGCTCCTGGAGAGCGTAGGCGGTAATGGCTGACTGCAGCTGACAGTGATTTGAATCTTGCGCCCTGTGCCGGCGTCAGAGACTCCCGGAATGGCAGCACCGCGCTGTATTCCGACTCGAATTCAAACGACAGCCGTTTGAATTTCGCGCTCTTTTTGGGCTGAGCGGCTGCGGCTCGCAGCGCTTCACTTTCCCTGTAGCTTGCTAACTGAGCGGCTACAGACGCTCTTCCTTTCGCTTTTGCTGACTGAGCTCTCTGGCGGCGCGGCTGCGGCTCAGCAATTGAGTGATTTCAGCTGTTGCGGATTGCCTCTGGTAGCCATCCCATCCTCGTCGCCAGTGTTGTAGATTGAGCAATGAGAGGCTAGACCAGGGCATGGATGCAATAAGACTTTATTAAAGTAATAAAGGACTGAACGTGTTAGCCTGGCCTGGAGCAGGCTCACAGCGAACAGCGGCTGGCCGAACCCTGCAGCTGGCTTTTATAGCCGGCTGTCGAGGGAGGCCAGCCAATGAGGGGCAGCAATCAACCCCGTAGCATGCATGGACCTGGGTGGGGACTTTGGCAAGTTCCAGGGACATAACAGGTCACATTTGCATCTCCCCCACCCCACTTCTAATTACTGCAACCTCCATTGTATAAAGTGAGAAAGGATGAATCTACTGTGGTTTTTCATTAAGAAGATGTATAACCCAACTGTGCATCACACAGAACCCGGAACTTCATTTTTGGCAGGACACCATGGACTCTAATGAATGTGTTGATGAGACCTCTTTGCCAGTCAATACATTAATGAGTTATCAGCAGCAAATAGACATTTTTAAAGCACATGCAATTTATCGTGTCCACAAAATAAGTTGCGTGGAATTGCTAATATGGTTACCAGGTCTCCCTCCCCCCATCTCTCTTTTATTAGAGCTTATTATTAAAGATTGTTAAAGGGCCAGGAAAAGTGATAGAACAGTTTGGATGGGCACAGCAGTTTTAACTAAGTTTGTTGCATGTGCCATTCTCAGTAAGTTTTGTTTGTTTCATCCTATTTCTATGAGGATTCATTGGCAGGGTTGGTGGGGAGAGAGAATAATTTTGGGATCCCTATTAATTTCAGAATAAAAAGATGGCTAAGTATCTTTATCTGAGAGGTTCCTCTTTTCTTTTTTCACATCTTCTGCAGATGTGAGTTGTCTGAAGCAGCTAGCATGCATATTTCATATTGCTGCACATCTTGAAATATGCTGAAGTTGCCTTGGGGACCATTGGGACTTCATGATGTGTTCATTACTCTCAGAGAGATTGGGAACATTGTACCTTTAAGTATTCTTTTTTCCCATGGATTCAGGAAGCAAATATTTCTTCCCACACAATCTACTTGAAACGGTCAAGTTGCTCTCAGCAAGAAACTGCAGCCATATTTTCAGCAGAAATCATTTGATTAGAAATCAAATGTTGTAATTCCTGTGGGTTTCTGGAGGTTGTAAAGATCAGAGAAAATTGAGTCATCCTTTCTGTGGCATCCAGTGGAAGTTTGAATTCAGAATAAGTGAACCTCGCTGGACAATCCAGTTGTTGAGCTTTCAGTGGGAGTAGGTCAATATTCGGATTCATCAGTTAGACAGATTGGATACAAGTAGTCCTTGACTTATGGCCACAGTTTCTGCTGCTAAGTGACATGGTTGTTAAATGAATCACTGTTAACCTTTCTTACCACAGCTGTTAAATGAATCACTGCAGTTGTTAAGTTAATAACAGGGTTGTTAAGTGAATTGGCTTTCCCATTGATTTCATTTGTCAGAAGGTCTCTGTGATGACCCAGGGTAGAATACAAAATAAACACAGCCACAAAAAACAGGTAAAGCCCCTTTTATTCCTTCACTTTGTTTCCAAGCTGCAAATATCCTTTACTGGAGACAAAAAACTCCCACACAAGCAGTTACAAGAAGGAGGAAATGCCGTTTAAACTAAAAATGCCTATAAATTATAAAGAGTAAAAAAACAACACAAACTAGCAAGATAAGGGCTTGAAGACGTCCACAGACATTGGAACACATACTGGCAAGGATGTCAAACTCAGAGAGGAACAATAAACCAGAGATATTTCCATGCTTTGTTTCCAGCACTGGCCCATACGCATGTCCATCCTCTTATCCAGTTGTCACAGCTGCAGCCCATGAAGAGGATCAAGGCCCTCTCCTGCCCATAGACCATGCTTCTCCTTTATCCTCTCCTTCCTGCATGCTCTAGGAGGGGCTTTGACTGCCCAGCCAGCCTCTGCCCTTCCCCAGCCTCCTCCACAACCTCTGGAGCCACACTTCCACTCCCTGTTGGCTGTTTCTTCTCCCCCTCAGAGTCAGTCTCCACTAGGGGCATGACAGTCTCAAATGTTGATCACATGACCCTGGGACACTGCAACTGTGCTAAATATGAGGCAGTTGCCAAGTGTCTGAATTTTGATCACCTGACCATGGGGATGTTGCAGTGGGCATAAGTGTGGAAAATGGTCATAAGTCGTGTTTTACAGTGACGTTGTAACTTTGGTCACTAAATGAACTGTTGCAAGTTGATGACTACCTGTAGTTTTAGAATAACATCAAGGTTTAGTTTTTGCTGGATACAGTTAGAAAATAATCAAAATCTTCCTCTCAGGACTATTATAAGGGAGGTCAAAAAAATCAAGATGGAAGCCCTGCTCTTTTTTTTAATCTACATCACGATACATTTAGAAAAAGGGATGGAGCAACCACCTCATGGATGATAACTTGACTATATTGAAACACACACACTGTAAACAGTTCTACTTCATCTCGTGCTGTACCATGTTGGCTTGACAAATGGGGAAATGGAGCGATGTTTGTCCCAGAGGTAGAATTCAGCAGGTTGTGACCAGTTCTAGAGAACTGGTAGAAGAAATTTTAGTTCAGAGAACTGACAAATACCACCTCTGACTGACCCCGCCCCCATCTATTCTCTGCCTCTGGAGTCCCAGCTGATCGACTGAGTCTTTTTTTGTTGCCCTGCACAGAAGAACGGAGCTGGAAAGCAGGTTAGTGGGATGGGGAGGAATGGGGATTTTGTAGTAACCTTCCCCTGCCATGCCCACCAAGCCACGTGCACCAAGCCATGACATGCCCACAGAACCGGCAGTAAAAAGAAATTGAATTCCACTACTGGTTTGTCCCAGCATTTTTGTTTGTTGTTTTGTTAAATTGCCTCATTTTCAGACAATGGGAGAAAAATGGTTTTTAAAAAATTCAATCTCTGTTCCAACTTTTCCCCACTTGAGAAACATAGCAGAGGAGTAGGATTCTCAGCTCTTCTAGCATGCGTCTTTTTTCCTCTTCCCAATAACAAATTCCAGTGTCAGAGATCAAAAATAGATTCAAAGATTGTCAGAGAGGATTTTTCAATATCAGGCTTTCTATAGCAGATCAAAGTTAATTTTCTAAGCCTATAGTTCAGGGGTCCCCAAACTCCTGGGCTGCGGCCCTGTATTAATTCTTGGGCTGTTCAGAACTGGTCTGCAGAAGTGGCAAGGGAGTGCATCCACAATGAATGAGCATCTGCTCCATTTGTTGTAGCCTCTCAGCAGCTGACCGAGCTGGCAGCAGAGTCAGAGAGTGAGAAGGTTGGGGAGGAACCTGGGCCAGTTCCGCTGAGGAACGAGGGCTCTGTGTCAGAGCAGAGGTGGGGCCATGGCAGGCTAGCAGTCATCAGCTGCCTTCAGGCTCAGACAGCAGTGAGGCAGGGGAGCAGCTGGAGCTGGTTTTCAGCCTGCGCATGCGCAGTGTTTCCAAAAGGAATGAACAATTAAGAACTCAGGGTCGATGTGGGAGTAAGGCCACAGGTGGACGATGAATGGCCCCTCCCATCAAGGGGAACAAAAAGGGAGGAGGCTTTTTCAGGAAACAGCTCGCTCATTCGTTTGTTAGTTTATTCCAGCCTCTTGAAGGTTTTTTTTTTTGTGTAACCCAGCCCTTCCCTGTCAGCCGTGTGTGTGGAAATATTTACCAGGCAGCTTTCCAAGAGAGATAAGTTCTGAGCTACTCTGGAAATCCTCATCCCCGATTTTGTGAATGCAATAAATTCACATTCGTTTAATAAAAGAGGTTTTGCAGGGACAAAAGAGTTTCTTAGGGCTTTTGGGGGAAGCCTAAGTCAGAACACCATTTGAGTGCCCACCCCTTGTGTAAATGGAGTTTTGTGTGCGCGGACTTACCCGCCAATTGCATGGAAACATTCCCTCTCCTGCCATCGCCAGTCTGCAAAGTCAGAACAATTCTGATATAGTGGAAAACTCCGCTTCAGACTAAAGCTTTCAAATTTATGAATAAGAGTTGCAGTGAACTTCAATCAGCTGTACATTTTCAGGGCCTGAATTCCTGTTTCCTTTCTTGAACTATTTTGCCATCCTTACAAGGATCCTTGATGCTCTCTGGACTTGCTTGTTTTCTTGCAGACATTTCATTCCCCAAACTTGGTAACATATTACATAATCTTGTTACTAGTTGGGGTAAGGAAACATCTACAAGAAAACAACCAATTCCAGAAAGCACGAAGTACCCCTCATTTCAACCCTGAGAAACAAACACTCTCCTTTATTGGTTACAAGAATGCTTCATTAAAAAAAAAAATCGCCTTCAGTGCCAGGTATTGAACCTAATAAGATATTTATCTGTCAAGGTTTTTTATTTTTATTTCTTTGCAGTCTAGTAGACAACACATCCATTGAGGAGTAGAAAAATAGTAGAAACCATAGATAATCAGGAGTGATCTCTTCTACGAGGGGGGACCATGGAGAAGGCTTGATAATGGGGTTCCTGGAAATGGCATTCTGTCCATGAAAGGCCTTCAACAGTGAAATTGGTTGAGCTTCAAAATACCATAATATTTTTTCTTGTTTCTTGCACCCTCACTATTGAAAAGGGATACAGTGGTCTGTAAATAAAGGAAAGCAGGCATAGAAAGTGTTCAGTATACACTTCCCATGTGACTTTTAAAAAAAAAAATCCCTTCCCTAATTTTAACCATTGTGGCCTCTGCTGAGAATGACAGCTTAGTTCAGATTAGCAGTTGACTGCTTACCAAAACAAGAATATATTAATTGTTCACTGTGTGTCAATACAGACAAAGGGGTATCATTCTATGCAAAAGAAACAAGAGATTATTAGTGATTTAGTGGGACTAAAGTTGTTTCGAGTAGCCTCAATGGGTCAGGCGATATAATGCATATTTTTGGGAACTTTACCTTTTTTACATGGTTTTAGGTAAAGCAGTTATTTGTTTTACACTATTTTAGGGCATATATTACATATTTGAAGGGATGTGGGTTTGTACAAACAAAAGGCTATTGGTACAGAATCTTGACATTTATAGATAATGAAGAAAATCTACCTTAACCTATTCTTTTCTCAGAAATCCACTCAGAATTCTTTTCTCATGAAAGTTGCATGTATCTGAAACAAGTCAGAAAAAATATTTGAAATGCAAATTATTTAAAATACATTATATTTCTACACAGTCTCAGGAATACATCTCTTAGAAAGACTCAAAGCTTCTAATAATTTCAGGAGATGCTTCTGGTTATTTTTTGACCACTGAGCCTCCTCTGTTCTTAAACAAGATTTTAGTTCTCTGGATAAGGACTCAGCACAACAGTGTTCTCTAGTGACTGTTGACAGTAAATTTGGAACTGACAGAAAAGTGTTATGCATGTGGAAGTTTATTACAGAATTTATTAGAATTTATTTATGTGGTTCTTACAGCTTAAAATTAACATATTTTCCTTTTCATAATCATTGCTTTAAGTCACAAAAGGCTCAATTAAAACATTCACCTTTTTATGTTGCAATCCAGTAATGTATGCATTTTCCTAGGAATAAGCCACATTTAACCCAATGGAACCTATTTCTGAGTTAACATATTGCTTTTGATAAAATTCTGTGTATAACAGTTGTGTTGTTGCATTTTATTATTAAATATTATCAATTTGATTCTTAAACTAATAGAGTAAATGTTTGTATTTTATATGACTTCTAGTATTATTGTGGGGATGAAAGGATTAAGCAGACCAGTCTAGAGCAGGTTCTTTTAACTCAAAACTATTAGTGGGTACCATAACTTTGGGGGAAAAAAACTATATCTCTGTAAAAAAATAAGAATTATTCATAGTAAATGCCATAAAGAAATAATGGTGCATGAGCTCTGAAGAATAAACATTAAATACAGGCAGTTCTGCACTTACAACTACAATTAAACCCAATATTTCTGTTCTTAATCAACAGCGGTTAAGTGAGTTTTGCTCCATTTTACATTTTTTCTTGCCACAATTGTTAAGTGAATCACTACCATTGTTAAATTAGTAACATGGTTGTTAAATGAATCTGGCTTCCCCACCCCTTGACTTTGATTGTCAGAAGGTCACAAAAGGTGATCACATGACCATGGGACACGGCAACCACCTTCATAAATATGAGCCAGTGGACAAGCTCCACTGTGGATAATTTTGACCACGTGACCATGGGAATGTTGCAATGGCCATTGGTGTGGAAAATGGTCGTGAGTCACTTTTTTCAGTGCCTTTGTAACTTTGAACGTCACTAAATGAATGGTTGTGAGTCAAGGACTACCTGTACTTGTCAGGATATAAGATTTAACTTTATCAGCAAGGTAAAACTGTATGGATCGTCACTTTATTTATTTATTTATGTTTTTATATAGACCTCAACTGCTACCGTGAATGTGGTTGTAACAGATGTAAACGATAATGGGCCAGTCTTTGATCCCTTTCTTCCAAAAATTTTTACTGTACAAGAAGAAGAAACCAATGCATTTGTGGGTCAAGTGAGGGTAAGAAAGTCATAGTATTATACTATTGATGGTCCTAATTGCTTGAAATATTTTCTGTTGTTAAATGGATTAGGATCATTGTCTGGTGTATTTCCCTTTATTTTCTCCGAACTTCAAAGTAAATGCACAAATAAATCCCATTTATCTCTGCCTCCCCAACTGCCCTTCTAACAAAACTAGCAAACAAAAACTATTGGAAAATAAGGCCTAGTAGAGAAGCGCTTGGAGTAAAGGATGTGTATAGTTTATGTTAGCTAGCATTCAGCTGTTAACTTTGCCTTTTGCTGCTGGTGGGATTAATCATTCCACATCTCTTCATAAACACTTTTCGGTATGCATGGTTTATCATAGTGATATTATAAGACACTGGCTGGCTTTCTATTCCGTGAAAATGTATTGCTCTTCATTGATCAAGATGTTGTAGAGGCACCCCACTAATCATAGCTGAATAAAATTGTTCTCTTCCACCTTAAAATTCCATGTAGAGGCACCATATCTGGTGAATGGTGGAAAAGGTAAATGCAAGGATAAATGCAACTTCATAAAGAGATTAGCTGCACACATTTTTTTTCAGGAATTACACAGTGCAAGGAGCTCATTTTGTTTTGTTTTCTCTGCCCTGCCAACCCCAGGATTTGCAAGTGAAATTAACAGGCAGTTAGTTTGCATTCTATTTCATGTCACTTTTCTATTGCTGTTCTACTTCAGCTTATTGGCACATTTCTGTTTCCACTACTCGGTGCTAAGTGAATGAAGAAAGCAGAGTTGTTATTGTTTGTGTATTGCTTTTCTTGAGCAATAAAATGTGCAGCACTACTTTCTTGTGAAAAGAAGAAGTTGAGAGGAGGCTGTAGCTTGCCTCTTCATCTTCCTTTGCTGCTTCGTTATAATGTTTCTAGTTACAGTAAGAATTGAGTTGGGCTGATGTAGCAGTTGGATGACTGACTGGTTGACTGAGTGATTGACTGAGTGATTGATGGATTGATTGACTGACTGACTGATTGTTACATGAAGTGGAGGCTCCAAAGGCCAATTTAAGTTTTTTCTCCCTTCTGGGAAGACAGGTCAAGGCAACCCTACCCAATTTGATGAAGAAAAGGGCCACTGAAAATCATGATTCCACAAAGCAGGACAAATAATTTAGGCAGACAAGCATGGTGGGACATTAAGTTTGGTCCAACTAAAATGGTGAAGTGGCAATCTGTATGTTTTTGGTAGACAGGCAGATGAAAGTTAAGTTATTAAGCAGCTCATTGAAGATATCACAAATAGGAAAAACCTAATGCAAGGGGTCTCCCTTCTCCCATCATCTACTGCATTTAATGTCCTTGCATTTCTTTTCCTCATTTGTCTCATGAGAGAAGAATGGTAAATGGAACTGAAGAAGCGCAAGACCAAGTTTCATGAAGCAATGAAAAAAGAATGAGAATTTAAGGGAACACAGTTCTCTGAACTAGGTTAAATTGGGTTAAAACTGAAGCTGATAATCTCTTGACTTTCCGTTGGACACTGTTATGTTATTTTAGAGTAGGAAAAAACGTTTTAATCCATTTTTGTTCTTCCCGTACATTGACAACATATCATCTCAAACAGCTTTGAGATGCATCCTGTTTCTAGGCTTATATAATGGAACAAAATTTGTCAGCTTTCCAACCTATTCAATATCATTTTAACCTTTAAATGCTTTGAAGTGCTGCAGTCAGATTTGTGGTACGCATTTGTTTTGTTTTCATTTTGTATTTAAAGGATAAATTAAATTTCTGCAGAATTCTTTTAGCAATTTTCTTGAGTCATCATAGTGTATATGTGCATATATTGATCTGTACTTTATTTCATTCAAGTAACATTATGCAAGATACAAAAAAAAACCCAGCAGGCCAGAGAATATGAAAGAATGAAATAGAAAGAACAATACTAAACCTATTTGCACCAAGTCTTTCACAATATTATTCCATGCCCTTCTATTCTTGCAAAACACCCTGATTTCCACCACATCCATAGACCAATTAATGCATTGCTTTTTTTTTTCTTTAATTTTTCTCACATCTCCTTTTTTGTGGATCTGATTCACTCCCTTCTTTTGCCTTTTTCTTTTCCATCATAAATCTATTTTGAGGTGTGGTGTTTCTTCATTATCTCAAAATGGCCAAACTATCTAACCGTTACTTTTTTTTTTTTCATTCTGGATATCACTGTTGCATCAAGCAAGTGATGCTCAACGCTTGTTCATTCTTCGTCTTCTTTTGCTACACATAAACATGCTTCTTTCTAATCTGTTCCGATTGCATTTACATAATTTGCTTTAGATCAACATATCCAACTTTCTCTTTTCTGTAATAAAGCTTTTTTAAAAAACAAAACCTTGTACATGCTATTTTCTCTTCTTTTGACATTCATTTCTCAAAATACTGTAATGGTATTTTGTATTAGTAGTATAATAGTAGTCTCCCTTCCTATTAACATTTCCACATCTTAAAATTTCTCCAGCCTTCTTTAATAAACAAGGCAGAAAATTTAATCTACTTACTCTAGGTTTTTTTTTTCATTTATGTACATTTGCACTCATTCAGTCCAGTTTCCCTTTCATTTTCCTTAGTTTTTATTATATTAATTTTCAAATCCTTACTTCTCATGAGACCAGGGGTGGGATTCTACCAGTTCGCACCTGTTCGCTAGAACTGGTTGTTAACATTCTAAGCAGTTTGGAGAACTGGTTGTTAGAAGAAATTACTGGCCTAATCCTGTACGGAAGGCAGGAAGGAAACATTCTGGTGTTGCTTATAGAAACTGCCTCTCTGTTAACCCTTATTACATTCTTGGCAGGACTAGACTTCCTGTCTCAGGAACGTCTCTGGAGTTTTTTTTCCCCTCCTTTGCTGGTACTTTGCTTGTGTGGAGGGACCATTCAAAGTTACAATGGCACTGAAAAAAGTGACTTATGACCATTTTTCACACTTACGACTGTTGCAACATCCCCACAGTCATGAGAGGCCAGGAAAGGAGATGCATGCCTCAATGTGAGTGATATTGAGTTGGCCACACCCAGCCAATAACATGGCCACCAAGCCATGTCCATCCAGTCACATGACCACCAAGCCACACCCACCACCTAAGCCACACCCACAGAAACAGTTGTTAAAAAATGTGAATCCCACCCCTGCATGAGACCATATAATCTATGTAATATTTGCTACAAATCTTTTGATTCTCAGCCAAGAAACATGGCGTCATCTGTTTATAAAAATACTCATATATTAACATCCCCAGCCAACACATCTTAGCACACCACCCTGAGCATTCATTTTCCCATAAATATATTAAACAATCAAAGGAACATCACATGTCCTTTTCTCATTCCCTATTCTATAAGCATTCCATTTATTCTCACTTCCATCATAAATTCAAACACAGAATATAAATAACAGACATGGAAGGGACCTTGGAGATCATCTAGTCCAGCCCCTGCTTGCTCTATCATTTCAGACAAATTTCTGTCCAATCTCTTCTTAAAAGCCTCCAGTGCTGAAGCACCCACAATTTCTGAAAGGAAACCGTTCCACTAACTAATTGTTCTCATTGTTAGGAAGTTTGCTCTTAGTTCTGGATTGCTTCCCTCTCTGATTTCTTTCCATCCATTTTTCTTATCTTGCCTCCAGATGCTTTAGAAAATAGTTGGAGCCCCTCTTCTTTGTGGTAACCCCTTAGATATTGGAACACTGCTATCACGTCTCTCCTAGTCCTTTTTTTTTTCACTAGACAAGACATACCCAATTCCTGTAAACATTCTTCATATATTTTAGCCTCCACCACCTCTAATCATCTTTGTTGCTCTTCTTTGCACTCTTTCTAGAATCTCAACATTTTTTTTATATATTGTGGTGACCAAAACTGGATGCAGTATTCCAATTGTGGTCACACTTAGGCTTTGTAAAGCAGTACTACTAATAATAATCTTATCACATTCAAAAGCGGCAAAAGTTCTTCATTAAAACTATTCACTTTACCATACACTTTCTCTAAATCAACTGTCATGTGATAAACTCTTTGATTCAGTGACTTGCTGAAAAGTGAAAATGTGGTAGTTTGACATCATACTTTGACATTTTCATCTACATGCTGCAAGTCCCCCTACTGGGATTTTACCTCACCTTAAAATGACTTAATGAAGAACTAAAATTGTCTTTTTGGCAGTATCCAAAATCTCCCAATATTCAAATATCCTGTTTCTTCAAACCAAGTTACATATGGTCCTGTACATAAGATTCCTAATCTTTTCCCACCCCCTTCTGAGGGTAGGATTTTTTTGTATATGACAATTTGGTCCATGGCTACTTAATTGGCCTTCTGTTGCTATGGTTTAGGAGACACTAATCACAGTTAAATTGTTTTATTTAACAGCAACCAATAATAAAATCCATCTAATAGGAAATAGAAACTGACTAATAAAAAATCAATTAACGGCTAATTCAGCATTCATCTCTCGCTTGCAATGAAGACAACTAGCAAGGAAGAAACGTTTAATTAAAGATGCAGTTGTCCTTAAAAGCCTCTATGGAGTCTCAGGAAAATGTTTTTTTGTCAAACAAACAAAAAACCCTACTACAAATCTGAGTTACAAAGCAACAAAGGATAACGCCATGAACACCAGACCGCAATATGGATTTCTGAATAAAATGAGTGAGAGAGAGAGAGAGAAGCTAGTTTTGTAGTGATGCTAGTATATGCAATTCAGAATCAAGTTGACTCATAAGCAATATCTCTAATCTTATTTCAGCATTGGAATATTTATTCAAAAGATTTATTCCTCCCAGAAGTGTTTGTATTTGTGTAGTTGTGTTTTTGGCAAAATGCTGAATATATCCTTCTGTTTAAAATAAGGGAATCTTTATTCTACTTTGCTTATTTTTCAATCAAAACAAAAAAATATTCTCTTATTTCCGTTGAGAAATGCCAGGCTCCATCAATACAGTTTGTATGTACTAGAAATTGATGAAAAAACCCAGAAAAACAATGCTAATAACTCGTGAGATGAAAGCATTTACAGCTGAATGCTTGTAATCATTGACATCTATTGGCCTTGTCTTCCGGGAAAAGTAAAATGCAAAGCAAATAAAAAGGGCTAAAACTGAAAAAGACAAATCTCAAAGTATTGTGAATGTATTTCAGACTTTTTTAAAAAAAATCTACTTAATAATTATTGGTGTTGTAAGAAGTTCCTCATTTAATTTCATCGTTGGGATCTCCCTCATGCCCTGTTGATTTTTTCAATGCCCTTTCTTTTCTGTGAAGCAGAACAACCTGAGAGGTCAAATGCATTTTAACAAGCTAATACCTGAAGATGTAGTTCTGGTGCTGTCTCTAGACTTGTAAATCTGGGGAAAGCAGGAGAGACACCACAATCTGTCATTCAATAAAGAGTTTGGACTATGGAGGATTGACAAGAGCCAGTTACACTTCTATCATAATACACCTTTATGATGACAACACCCAAAGCTTGACAGCATCCATGTTGGTAAACTAGGCTGCAAGACAGTGATTTGTCCAAAGCTAATTAGGAATTTAACAAAGGGTTTTAGTTGCTTTCCAACTCACTCAGCTCTGTAGCCAGTGTATTAATGAAACCAACACTGAGGTTGAGACGAATCAAACTTTTTTGATTTAATTTGTTAATATTTCATGCCCCGAACATGAAAATATTATGATCCTATAGTTATACCTGAAATTGCATGAAAGATCTGCTGAACAACTCTAAACTAGCACATTTTCAGAGTAGCTTTTCTGTCTGAGGCAGCCAAAATAGATGGCATGTTAACAGAGAAGAGAACCTATGAATCACAAAACCGTTGAGTTTAGAATACTAATTATTTTGTGCAGATCTTTTCCTGTCAAACCATGTAATATTTGAAAATGAAAACAATGTAATATGTACAGAGGTCATGTGCTGGAGAGAGAGAAAGAGAGAGAGAGAGAGAGAGAGAGAGCAGTTTTAGGAAGATATGGCTGTTTGGAGTCAGATTTTACCCTCAGTGTCAAGAATATACAGTAGAATGAAAATCCTGTGATAGACACAAGGAATCTGGAAACAGAATGCTGAGTCAAAACTGGAAGTTTCCCTCTTTTTTTTTTTCATTGCAATCCACCCTTTCCAATATTGTCCCTTCATCTCTCCCCCCACCTCATATTGTATCTTAGTTCCTGTTCTAAAATCCTGCCCTGCCAATCATTTCTAAATTCCCAGGTTAAAGATCATTCCTATGTTCATGAAACCTCTTCAAATCTACTAGCTCAATAGCTTAAGTGCAGAGGCCATCATGAGAATTATCCATTTCTGGTAGCCTGGTTTGAATGCTACAACTCAAATGTCATGCTATTTTAAATGTAAATATTTTAAAACTGTTTTATCTGGTTCTGATAGAAGTCTTAATTTGATTCCAGATTTTCCCTTGTCTGCCCTTGATTTTGATGCTATCCTCCGATTTTGATAGCATATACTAAAAACAGAATTATTAACACAAATATATTTTACAAAGTAATGCAAGAAAAAGTCTTAATGTATAAGCCAATATGTTTATGGCTTATATTTCTTTAGAGACACGTTTTCCTTTATAAGAGCTTTTGAGGGCACATTATTTCAAATGTTGTTGCTTTCTTGTTGCACAAATGCATAATTACCCCATAGCTCCTTCTGTTCCTTTCTTCTATATAGGTCTTTCTTTTTACATTGTTTAACTTACTTCCATGTCCTTTTTTTTTTTTAATCCTATCATCCGGGAAGAGTTTAGCCAATCTGAAATTGTGTAAACATGTGCACTGAAGGTGACCTCCCCATTTAATTCCATCGTTCTATGACCACCTCTAGAAAAAAAACTTAATTCTGAACAGGAAATCAAGTTCACTTAGGGATTAGTAGAAAAACTGATATTGACACTGCGCAAATACAATAAAACAGCAGTGTAGTGAATAATATACAGTACACTCCAATTTGAAAAATTGACCAAACAAATTCAGTTTATAGGAAAATTACAATCTATTCTCTAATATTATATGAAATAAACTGTTACCTCCTAGGCAGACATTGTTCTGTTCCTTAGTTATTTTTCTTAACGTCACAGTAGGAGGCCTTGCACAAAGCAGGAAAGATAATAGATTATGTTGGAATTAAGCTTCTGCATTATTCATAATTGCAGAGTTTGAATATTTTCTGTTTTTGCAAAGCCAGCTTCATACAGTATTTCCTGGACTAATGCACAGAATGTACATCTGCCTACAGGTCTTTACTATGAATATTTTCCTCTTTTATGGATGCAAATGACAAATTCAATATTTGGGAAACATAGAAATAACAAATAAGTTAAATAGCAAATAAGTTTTAACATGTGTAAAACACCTAATTCTAGCCAATATATCATCGTAAGAATGGCTCTCTGTCTTGGATACTCATAAAGGAACAAGGAAACCACCCTAAATAGATGAAGCACAATTAAATTTTATTAAAATGGTGATACTTAAAACCACCATTAAATTCTTGTTCATCATTAATTTCACCTGCCACATTCCTACAAAAGACTTGAAATAGGTCAAATGTTCATTGGATCTTTTCAACAATAGTGACATACATTTAGAAACATTCTATGATGGGAGGTTGGAGTAAGAAATGGAAGTTCACAGCATTTATCCCATTTTGCTGCTTTATTTATTAAGCTTTCCTGGCAAAACTGTTTATGCTCATCTATGCAGATAATTATTATTCTGTGGTCCTAAATTAGCTATGTAAAAGGAAAATACACAGTTACACACATTCTGCATTCAATATTCATTTACTTGTCATTTTCACTAGGGTTGTGTGGGATGAGACTATAAAGAAGAACAGTATGAAAATCCATGTCCTATCACCTGTATCATTTCATTTCACATTGTGAAGAAACTTCAGACACCGATGAAATATCTTCCTTTCCACTAGGGCAAAGGTAGAATTTTAAAAGACATCTTTTGTTCCCAGCTATGAGCTTATAAAGATACCATGAAATATTTGAAATTCAATATCCCTTACTCAAATAGTGTACCAAGTTAGCACAGCATCAAAACAGATGTATCCATGTATTCATAATGATGTTTTTACTTATATCTATTATCTTGTAAGCAATTGACAAATATAAATAAATACATAAATAAATAATTCTAAAAATGAAAAGGACCAGCTTCAAAATTAACTAAAGGTGCAAATCAACAAATAAAACTAAGTACATAAGGAAGATCTGGGACAATTGCTCTTACAAGTTTTAATCTTACTATTTCTATGCTTGCATTTGTATGCTTATGTCTGCCTCCATGCAATAAGATTTATATCTGCCCTTCTTTCAGATACCTTAATTATAGATAATAACTTTGAAAAAAAGCTGTCTGGTCAGCTCATCTGCTTATTTTATTAGATTTTCATGTTGCATGGAAGATTAACCTACAGAAATAAGAAGAGAACATTTTGATGGTTAAGAAAGCCCAACATCTGTTATACAGTTGTTTAAAAAAAACTTTTGCATAGAATATTTTGTTAAAGGTTTTTTTTTTTAACACTGCAATACTTAAACAATACTCTTGAAACATATTTGCTACTTTATTCTGCTAGCTGGAATCCCTTATTAAATGTTTAATTTACCACCACTAATAGCTAAAGTAATTCTACATTGTTGGGGAAAACAGTACTGTCAGAAACAAATGCTATTTAGGAAGAACTGTGACTTAAATGTCTGGTTCCTGGTCTGTTGCTATTGATACAGGCATTTCTTCAATGAAAGGCCACAGATTAAGAAGAATTCTCTATCCTGATATAGATAGGGCTCATGCCGCTTTTTCTGGGGTGTGTGTGCATGTGTGTATATACAGGAGCACGCACGCGCACACACACACAGGCACAGATGCCAACTGAATGACTTTGAGCCAGTTTGATGAGTTTATCATTTTTTAGCAAAATAAAGAACAAAAATTAAAACAGTGTTTTCTATAAACACATATACCTGTGATATACATATACAACTGGAGTTATTTATCTTACTTTATTTTAGAAAATTTATACTGCCGCCTATTCACACCTGGGGACTCAAGGCGGCTTACAGGAGTATAAAAAAACCTCATATGTAAAACAATAAAAGAGAAAATCATATAATAAAATAATATAATGTAATAAAGTAATCCGTACCCACCCACCCCGCCCTGGCAACAACACATCACATGAGCCATTTAATGGCCTTCATCCCACTCCATGTTCCCTATGCCCATTGGCAGAACCAGGTCTTTAGCACCTTCTGGAAGAGTTTTAAAGTGGAGGCCATTCTAATCTCTGAGGGAATGATGTTCCAGAGAGGGGGAGCTACCACGAAGAAGGCCCTTCTTCTCCCTAAGGCAGAGGTCAACAACCTTAAACACTCAAAGAGCCAGGTCCTAACTGGAAGCCCCCCATTCAATTCTGGAGCCCACCAGAGTCTATGGCGGTTCCCCCACCATTGCATCTTCTCCTAGCACAGCATCCTTTTTCTGCTACCTGTCCTAACCAAAAACTCTATCAATTATGGAGCCAACCGGCAACAGGGAGCCGAAGCAGAGGGATGAAAAAACCACATGCATCTCCAGAGCCACAGGTTGCTGATTCCTGTCCTAGGGGATGGGACCCGCAACATTCTTTACCTCTCTGCTCTGGTAGGTCAGGTAGATGTTACTAGCAAGAGACAGTCCTTCAGATAACCTGGTCCCAAGTCATGACAGGCTTTAAAGGTGACAACCAGCACCTTGAATTGCACCCAGAAGCAAATTGGCAAACAATGCAGCTTCTGCAGGAGAGATGATACATGTGCACACTGTGGTCTGCATAAAACCATGTGGGCCACTGGATTTTGTGCCAACTGAAGCTTCTGGATGCTCTTCAAGGGCAGCCCCACGTAAAGCATCTTTTAATAGTCAAGATGGAAAGTGACTAGGGCATAAGTGACAATGAGTTACTTCTTTAAAGATGATTGTAAGCAACTCTGGTGGTATTAGTCGCTCATTCTTGTTCCATCTCCTATTCTTTGTATATTTTGAAGTGAAGTATATAGACATATTTCATTTTACAGTACTCAGTTCTGATACATAAAGTTTAAAAAAAAGAGTTCAAATTGATTTGCAGATTCCAAACCATGAAAACAAGATTTACTCTGATATTCATGCAGGCCTTGATTAAATTAAAAAGGGCCAAACAATGTAAATGTATTTTGAATGTTCGTCATGCTATGCACTGTGACAAGATATAATAGTGTTAAATCCAAACTCAGCTTCTACAGTCTCTCTTCCTGGAACCTAGTTTTTGATTCCCAGATCATCTCTCATGAACCTTACTGAACTTATGTTTTTCAACTGTGATGCTCAGAATCAAACACAACAGTTACATAAACAATAAATCACTAGTTTTGAAGTATGTGTGCACTCTCATTTTCCTAATAACTGAGGAACAGCATATTAATATGCAATTTAATTTGGCAGTAACATTTCAGTTGGCAATTAATCTTTTAAAAATTTACTCTTGTCTAATGGGTATTATAATCCAGCTACCAGCTGTTCAAATGCTTTTGTGTGCAAAAGTATCTGTGAACACACATTGCTTTTGCTTATATACATCTGTCATATATTACTTCAGTAAAAAGATAGTGTGCTGGTGTTATCTCAGCTGAAATCCTCATAATATAGTATGCCCAATTCTCCACCATCAATTCCAACCTCTTTTTAAATGAGATTTTAAAACAATCTTATTTTAATTATGTAAATAACTCCCTTTTTACAATCCCATAATCCTTTAATTTGGGGTAGAATTGAGGCAACTGGATGGAGCTGAGCATTTACTGGCCGGATACCCTTCCTGACACCACATGGAGTTTGCAGCAGATATATTTTTTCTTTGTAACCTAGGAAAGAAATATATGCCGCTACCTAGGATTGAACTCTAAAGCTTTGGAATGGGAGGTGAGAGTCTTCACTGCTAGGCCACCAAGCCTCTTTTTCCAGTATAACCAGTCTTGGCAAACTTGACCTAAAATACTAGCTTGAATGAAGATAGAATTATTTATGGGTTCAGTCAAGTTTTCCAGCTTTTTAAAGGTGAAGGTTAGATTATTTTGAAATATATCCTTATCACCAAGTTTCGGAGTTCACCTTTTATTTAGACATGCTGCTGGATATCAGTCATTTCTAACAACTGATGCCATGGAAGATCTACAGCAAGCTTTCCTAAACTGAAGCTCTTGATCATACCCATGCATCATTTACCTTGGGTGTATTGGTATCTCTATGGGCCAAGAAAAGTAGTGATAGGTTTTTCAGCCTGATTTGATTTTCAGCTGCTGATTGGTGAAGCAGCTGCCAAGGAAGTCGATATATATAGTCATCCATATTAAGAAATTGTTTGTAAAGATGTATTAACAGCAAAGTAGAAATAACAGTGAAACTGTTAACATCTATTGTATTGATAGAGTACAGAAAGGAGCCGACTGTATGATTTTTATTAACTGTTTTAATTAAGTTTTAATTGATTTCCATGAGGATAAATGGTTTCATTATCTGTTCACGCTGAGCATCATGGCAGGATATTAAATGCCTTTGAAAGCTTCTTGACAGCAGTATGGATAATTAGGGACTTTCTATTGCTTATCTTGTGAAATCAGCTGAAAGCTCTTTTATAAGTATATGCAGGTAAAATTGTCTTATAGAAGCCTGCCCTTCATAAGAGCTAGCTGGGTAAATGAAAGTGTCTTCATTTAAGTAAGGAGAAGAGAAAGAAAGGGAAAGGAAGGGAGATGAGCAGAGGTGGTTCTGGAGAACCGGTAACAGAAATTTTGAGTAGTTTGGAGAACTGGCAAATACCACCTCTGGTTGGCCCCGCCTCCATCTATTTGCTGCCTCCCAGGTCCCAGCTGGTCGGTGTTCCAGCTGATCAATTGGAGCTGGAAAGCAGGTTAGTGGGGTGGGGAGGGAATGGGTATTTTATAGTACTCTTCCCCTGGAATGAGGTGGAAATGGAGATTTTGCAGTATCCTCCCCCTGCCATGCCCACCAAGCCACACCCACCAAGTCACACCACATCTACCAAGTCATGCCCACAGAACCAGTAGCAAAAAAAAAAAATGAATACCACCACTGGAGATTAGGGGAAGGGGAGGGGAGGAAAGTAGAGGAGGGAGGGATGAAAAGAAGAGGGCAGGGGAGGGGAAAGGACTGGGAGAAAAGAGGAAGACAGAGGACAAGAGGAAGAGAGAAGAGAAGATTTATTTATTTATTTATTTATTTAGCATAAGGTGATATTACATTAGCTAAGTGCTATTGCTATCAGTCCATGATTGATATCAAGCATAGTTTTAGTACAGGTAGTTGTCAACTTAAAACAGTTTGTTTAGTGTTCGAAGTTACAATGGCACTGAAAAAAGTGATTTGTGACCCTTTTTCACAAAATTTGGATGCTTGGTTAGGTTCATATTTATGACCGTTATAGTGTCCCCAGGGTCATGTGATCACCTTTTCCAACGGGCTGACAAGCAAAGGCAATGGGGAAGCCGTATTCGCTGAACAATTTCGTTGCTAATTTAACAACTGAAATGATTCACTTAACAACTGTGGCAAGAAAGGTCATAAAATGGGGGAAACCTCACTTAACCAATGTCTCACTTAGCAGTATACATTTTGGGTTCAATTGTGGTCATAAGTCAAGGACTACCTGTACTTGGACAAATTTCTTTGATTTCTGCCACTGAGAATTTTAATCAGAGGAAGGAAAATAGTATTTACAGCTCATCTTTACAAACTGGATAAGTTAGTAAAGTGAATAAGCCAAATATACCAATTTGTTATCATTTGTTATCATTTGTATTACAGTGATAGATCTGCTGCATCAAATACTCACCTTCCAGAACTATCAGCAAAGACAAATCTGTTCTTTGAAATTAAATTATATTTTAAGAAATACAATTCCAGTTCGAGAAACAAACCTGCAGTTCCAAAAGCATTTGTGCAGTATGAAATTCAGTAATATTTAAAATGGTATTATGAGTATTTCATCATTAACAATTTTATAACACCTTTGCAGTCATAGATCAATAATAGATCACTAATGAAGACAGGTTTTATATCACTGTCGGTGATATAAATTGAAAGTGTAGAGAGCTCTACACAGCTGATGAAAAAATGGACCGACCAACTTCATACTGTGTTGAACTCTATCATATTTCATTCTACTACAAAAGATATTCACTGATATTACTTTTTAGGAAACATTCTTGTAGCGTTTCATGATAAAAGTTCAATGACCAAGTATCCATTTGCAATGCCTAGACTTTAATCCCTGAGTACTATAGAAAAAGCAGTGAAAAACTCTAGTTTGAAAGCTGGAGAACTTCAATTCAGAGTAGACAGTGTGACGCTGGATGAACCAAAGATGTGACTTATACAAGACAACTTCCTATGTTCTTTTCACATGGCATCCCCCCCACCCAATATGTCATGTGAAGTTGCCAAAAAGATTCTTAATATAACACTACTGTGATTTTTATCAATGTGTATGACAGTTACGAAGCACACATTGAAAAAAGTAATATAGTGTTGCAGCACTGGACTGTTGTGCCTGTGATCATGATCTACGTTTTCTTTCCTCTCTTTTCTCTCTACATCCGAACTTCTTTTGAATTCTATTTGCTAAAAAAAAATCAACCTAATTGCTTCATAACAATAGGAAATTCTCTTGCAGATCTCATTAATATACCAAGGGTGGATTTTAGCCATGTACTAATGACAGAATAGCTATTTTGGAATGTTTAGAAATTGAAGGAAAAAATACACTTTTTTTAAAAAAAAAAGTCAAATTGGCATTAGACATTTCCAATCTTCTGTTTTTCCTTTTAAGTTTTGTTTTAATTCTAGACATGACGTATTCAGCCCGCGGGCCACAAGTTTGACACCCCAGTTCTACACTGATCTTTTAACTCCACCCTCAGGTTCCACTCCTTCTTCACATAAATCTTTTAGGCAAGTGATCCTGATGTATGTATAATGGGCTATTATAATTTTGCAATTTTAATATGCATGTTTTTTTTATATATTTTAGGCTACTGATCCAGATGCTGGAATAAATGGCCAAGTCCATTATAGTTTAGCAAACTTTAATAATGTTTTTCGCATAACATCCAATGGTAGCATTTACACTTCGGTGAAATTAAACAGAGAGAAAAAAGATTATTATGAACTCGTTGCGGAAGCCACAGATGGAGCCGTGGATGCACGTCGTACAACATTAACTCTGGGAATCAGAGTCCTGGATATTGATGACAACAGTCCTGTGTTCACAAATGCCTCCTATACTGTTTCAATTCCCGAAAGCCTGGCCCCAGGCACAGTATTCCTTCGTTTAGAGGTAAAGAAGGCATGAGTTTCAACAGACGTTGATGGCTAAGAAAGTGTTCCATAAAGTATGCATGTATGTTTGTGTGTCATTGAATCAGACTGCATGGACATCCAGTTTTCTTGCAACATTTTCAAAAATGGTTTGCCCTTATTTGCTTCCTAGAAGAGACAGAGAGTAATTGGCCCAAAGTCACCTGCCTCATTTCCTTGCTTAAGGCAATTAAGGTAGTTCGGACAACCGGCAAATACCACCTCTGACTGGAGATTTCACAGTATTCTTTCCCTGCCATGCCCACCAAGCCAGGCCCACAGAACTGGTAGTAAAAAAAAAAAAATTGAATCCCACCACTGGTTGGAAGGGACTTTGGAGGTCTTCTAGTCCAACCCCCTGCTGTCCAGTCTCTTCTTTTTTTTTTTTTTGAAAACAATTTTATTGTTTTTTTAACAAACAGACAGACAAAACATAAAAACATCAGCTCTCATCCGTATTTATATACAAACAGTGAGTCAGTTGGTTCATCAGTTTTGTGCATTCATTTCGTAGTCACAATTACAATTACCTTACATAATAACTCTTATTATCAATCCAAACTTATATATCCTCATATCATTATTAAAGAAAAAAAGATTTGACTATACTTTTATTCAATCATGCCTTATGAGATAACTATAATTTAAGTAATTTATTCTATAACAAATCATATAATCCTATCAATTCTATCCTAAATAAAAGAAAAAAAAAGAAAAAACATTTTATAAATATAATATCAAATACCAAAAGAAAAAAGAACAGTGAAATCAATATTATTCCTTATTGTCTAACATTCTAAATATTCTATTTTTGTATTTCATCATTCAGCCATTGATAGAAAAGATCCCAAATTATATAAAATTGTTTATCTTCTTGCTCTCTAATTTCAAAAGTCAATCTACTCATCTCAGCACATTCCAATATTTTCTTTATAACTTCTTCCTACAATGGAATTTTCTCATTTTTCCAATTTTTTGCAAATACAATCCTAGCCGCAGTTAATACATTTACAATCAAATATTTCAAATCTTTACTATAAACATCTGGTAAGATTCCCAATAAAAAAAGCTCCGGTTTCAAATCTATATGCTTCTTTGTCATTTTTTCCAATCACATGCGGATTTTAGTCCAATATTTTCTAGCGTCCTCACAAGTCCACCACATATGGTAGTATGAACCAGGTTTCTGATGACATTTCCAACATTTTTCCAATTTGTTCTTGAACATTCTTGCTATCCTTGTCGGGGGGAAATGCCACCTGTAAAACATCTTATACAAGTTTTCTTTATAGGCTGTGGACATTGTCATTTTATAGTTTTGCAACCATAATTTCTGCCATTTCTCTAAGTCAATCCCGTATCCAAAATTCCTCCCCCAAGCAATCATAGTTTCTTTAACTTGTTCTTCCTCTAGCTTAATTTCCAATAAGTAACCATATAGCTTTTTAATCACCTTTTCATCAGTACCCATCAAAATCTTATCTAAATCAGTCTGTTTATCATAAAATCCCTCTGTTTTGGAATCCTCATCATACCTTGAGTGTATTTGCACATATGAAAACCAATTCATCTGTATACCTTGTTCCTCTAAGTTTTGTATCGATTTAAGTTCACCCTTTTCATCTAGTAATTCCCCATATCTAACTGTTTGTTCCTTTTTATAAATTATAGGATAAGAAAACGCTTCTATCGTCGATAACCAAACTGGAATTTTCAAATAACATTGTTTTTTTATCTTCTCCCAGTTTAACCACAAAGACTCCCGTATATAATGTCTTCTAAAATAACCCTGTGTTTTGGTTCCCTTATACCATAGAAAAGCATGCCAACCCAACAACAAATCATGACCTTCTAGTGTCAACAATCTAGTCTTCCTTAATGTTATCCATTCTTTAACCCACATCAAATTTGCAGCTTGATAGTACAACTCCCAATTAGGCAGGCCAAACCCTCCTCTAGTTCTAGCATCCTGTAAGTCTCTTCTTAAAAGCTCCTGTGATATTTAAAATTCTCAGTTTGAATCAACAGGAGACACCGTGAACAATACAAGAGCTTTATTTGAATGTTTGCAAAAGCTAGCCTTCTGTGCTCATGTAGGTAGAGCCACAGAAGAGTAGTGATGCAAATGAATATGTGGTTTAAATACACTTTGAAAACCCCCACCCCATTACTGCCCCTCATCATCATTGGTTGGTTTGCATCAAATGAGTTTGGGGTGCACAATCTTCCCATGTGCGCTGTCCCTCTATTAATTTTAGCTTGACAGCTGGTTTCCTGGTATAGAATGTGTTATCATGCCAACTGATTTCCTTAGCATGATATCTGGTTTCCTGGCCTGGAATGTGCTAATAAATTTATAGCCTCATTATTTCCTTATGGATAACATTCTCCCGTTATTCCTGATAATGTTTCCCATCAGGGTTTCTGAGGTTATACAGAGATATGGCATTACTATTGCTCTTTTCTTTATAGGAATAATTCTCATTTCTCTCACTCCCAATGTTGGAGCACCTGCAACTTCTGAAGGCAGGCTGTTCCATTGATTGATTGTATAGAAAATGTCTCCTTAGTTCTAAGTTGTTTCTCTCCTTGATTAGTTTTCATCCATTGTTTCTTTCGCCTTCTGGTGCTTTGGAAAATAAGTTATCTCCCTCTTCTTTGTAGCAGCCCTGCAAATACTGGAACGCTGCCATCATGTCTCTCCAAAGAAAAAATAGTATTAAATATTAGGAGATTTTATACTAAATTAATTAACCATAATGATATTCAGTATTTTAAATCAGAAAAACTATTAACGTACCTTGAGCTATCATTAGAAATATTTGCAGCCCAACATTGAATTGAATTGAATTATTTTAGCTTTGTGCTGTTATGTTAGTCTTGACTTCTGGCAACAAAGCAAGTCACTGGTCCAACGTCTCCCAGGTAGCTTCGTACATAGGTTTCCTTATTTCTAACCTGTTGGTTTAACCACCACATCAAATTGGCTCTCAGCTATATTATTATCCTTTGTAAATTTTAACAATCTGTAGACACTATTTAAATTCCTCTTTTGACGCCAGTATAATACAATTTGATACGTTTATGGCTTCAAAACAATTCTTTAAAAAATGAAAGGAAAATGTTAACCATAACTAGAGCTTGCATTAACAATGGAGCATTTGTGGCTACCAAAACATCCCTCCATTTTTTAAGAAAATAGTCAGTCTCTTGAAACTACCAAATTTCATGAGATGTGATAATTGGATGAGAATCCAGACATTTTAATACAATTGGTGTTTTTATTTATTAGCAATTCTGCCATCACACAACATCATGCGATAATATCCAGCTCCTGAAGATAATCCTCATTCTTGATACTTAGGTTTGATGCACTCCTATAGATAAATGGGTTTGAGGGGGATAATTTTGGAAGGGTGTTTGTGTGTCTGTGTGCGCGCACGCACATGTGCGCATGTGTGTATCATGCATAGAATCAATGTTGCAAAAAAATGAGGAATGAATGTCATGTTTTAATGTTGAAATTCGTAAACCCTAAACCCTGTTCTTCATTTCCTCCTCAAGGCTAAGGACGTTGACCTTGGTTCCAATATTACCTATGGAATACGAAGTCAGGAATCACTCCAGTTTTTTGCACTGAACAAATTTACAGGAGAACTGTCACTTAAAAAGTCCTTGGATTTCGAGTCCTTTTCTGGCACAGAAGCAACATTCACTTTTTTAGTGGAAGCCTTCGATGTCGGAGGAGCGATGCCTCCAGGCCTTGCTACTGTGACTGTAAGAATAAAGGTAAGAATTATGTTCCCTTCTCCCCTTCTCTGTTCCTATAATCTATGCTCAGTGATGCTTTCAAATAAGACCCAGATGTATTTTTAAAAAGAAAAAAAATATTCCAAAGAAGACTTTTTTTCTTTTGCAATCTCGACTCCATTTCATTCATACAGACCAACTTTGCAAGAATAACTCGTTCAAATTTATAATTCATTTCATCACATAATTAAAGAACTATTTCTTGGTTCATGGATCTATGAGCTACAAAATTGAATGGGTGAATCTTTTAAAATCCCCCATAGATGGAAAGAAACACTTGACTGAAGTGGCAATATCTATATTGACTGAAGTGGCAATATCTATATTATAGTTTAAGTCCTCAGAAATCCAGAGTTTTATTATCTTTACTTAGGGACCAGCTGCTTGTATGAACTGAACTAACGTTCTAGTTTCTGTTATCATGAAGTTCTAACTTTCTCTCCACAATGTGACTAATCTGCCCTTAAAAATAGAAATGTTTCTGTTTTCATGAGTTGCTGTTCAATCCGCTTGTCTTTTTCTTGGTAGCTTTAAGTGGCTCTTCACTTGAATGTTTAGGTATATATTAGAAATGTATACAAAAGTGATAGTGAAAAAGCATGAATGGTCCACAATCATATTTGCAAATTGATATCAAGTTAGTATACAATTGATTACTTAGCAATTGTATACTGTATACATTTACTTATGTATGATCTTTGAACTAGCTGTTAATACCCATTTGTGAAATACTGAAAATTGTATCCATGTTGTCAATGGGCTTAAATATAGGTATGTTTTTGGAATGGGCTGAATGTAACATCACCTGTGAAAGTAGTGTTCTAGAATCTTTCTTATATCTGGAAGACATAAGCTTTTATTTTTATTTTTTCCCCTTTTTCTATGGTTGCCAATCAAGAAAATGCAGGCAGACTATAGGTGCTATGATTAATTTAACAAATTGTCTGAAGAAGTTTTCAAACAAAGATAATAAAAGTGCCTAAATATGTTGCAGAAGAGTTAATACATCATTCACCAGTGCCATACAGGGCTATTTTTAATGGCATAGTCAATGGAGAAATATAATTGTTTCAACTCATGCAAAATTTGTAATATGGAGACAGATTCCTGTGTATCTGCTTATTCAATAATTTTCTCAATTCTATTTCCATAGAATATCAAAGGTCCAATTTTATGGAAGATAGAACTGATTGGAATTTATTAATACTGCATTGTGTTCAATATAAAAAAATAACTAATACTGTAGAAATTCTGTTCAGATCCGTTCTTGCTACTTCTTACTCCAAATGTTGAGAAATAATTATCCATAATTGGCATTGTCCATTTTTTCCTAAATTTCAAGGCCCTTCATTTTTTCTTTTTAGATGTTAATATGGACAGTGAGCTTATTTCTTTATTCATAACAAGAAAGATGGGACCTGTGTGTAGTTTTTATGGTTCCATCGTATCTTACCATTTCACCATTCATAATTATATGAAATTTACTGGAACAATCAATAACTGGATAAACATACACACACACAGCACATATAGGCTATATCATCCTTCAGAATCATTTGGGAAAAGATGGGAAAAAGGAATCAACTGCTTTGCAGAATTATCAGTTCTCTTGCTTGCCATTTTCTTTTTTTGAAGGATGGAGAAAAGCACAAGGTAGTTGATATCAATCAATATGGAAAGCCTAGGGCTCTTCACAATAGCACAGTTAAATGCTTTCCACCCGTGTCAAGGTTGAAGATCTTGACAACTTCAGGAAAAAAAAAAAGGAAACACTGGTTCACAAAAGGATTAGAAACCAATGCTGATAAAGAATTGGAAATGTTTGCTTGAAGAGAAATATGATGGTATTTTTCAAATGCGTGAAAGGGTGGTATTAAGTCCCAAAGAAGGTTCATCCACTATCCTTATTCATACATGAGTTCAGTTCTAAATATCTATCTTGCATGATTGCCTGAGGGAAATTCTTTTGAGTAATCTTCCCTTGTTTTATTATGTATTTTATTTCCATCACTTGAGTGATGCTTGTGCTGAACATCAATTGCCAGCAGGAAGCATGGAGTATAAGGATAACTATGGCCCTCAGTTGATGTACCAAAGATCTACCGTAGAATAGTCAGAATAAAATAACACATAAAAATATGATATACACTGCTATAGAAGTGCATTAATTACCAATACAAGTATAAATCTAAAATATTTAGATGATATACATTTTAATATTTATTAAAATGTATATCATCTAAAAACAAGATAACAAGTATGTGTTAAACCTAAAGAGATAAATCAAACAGAAGTGATTATTTCTGCAAGCAGCTAAGCCTTATTTTCGCTACAGCAACACCAAATTTGGCTACTGCACAACCTGTTTATCTTTAGAAGATTGTTCAAATAAAAATTGTCTGGTCTTCCTGGAAATTTACATATTAGAAGCAGAATATAACTGTTGGAACTTTTAAAATCAAGTTTCATATGGAAGCAAATCAAGGTCTCTTTTTATTCCAGAGTGTAGAACACAGAATAGACAGTTTAAGTTACAGAAAGACACCTGCCAAATTGAATGTGAGAAGGAAAAGCTTCCTAAAAGAATGAATCAAGTTATCTAGAGAGGATGCATACAAGCAGATGATAGAAAGTCGTCTGTCAGTTCTGTTTTCCTCACTGAACGAGATTTTGGCTTGATGGCTGAACACCCCTCCCAACTACTTCAAACATTTTGGTTATTCTTTCCCATCTTAGAATAAACAATCTAGACCAAAAACTAGAATAAATGCATTTATCAAAGCTTTCTTGATCGATTCTGTATGCTTATATAAGAGAACTCCTTTCTCAATCACCTATGGCGAATTCAGGGTACACTATTTAAAAAAAAACAGCCATGTTGAAACTATTTAAAAGGATTTGCATTTTTTGAGCAAGTTTTATAGTCCTTCGACCTTTCTCAATCCCTTCACTTTTCTGAGCTGCTTAGATTGCTTATGTGAAAACAAGACAGGAAATAGCTTCATAGTTTAGATACCAACAAAGGAAAGTTACCTATCAGTGAGGATTTAGCTACATGGTTAAGTTGGGGTCAGGCCTCTAGTTAAGGCAATGATAGTATATACTAATTGGGAGTTAGAAGTTCCTTATCATTAAGCTTCTGCAAAGGAAAGTGGGCAGTTGTACTTTTGTGGAAAAAAGAAGGAAAAGAGGAGTTTCACTAAGTAAGTCTTAGTCTGCTAATTAAAGGCAAGTTCATTCACAACAGTTCATTATTGCTGGATCTGTATTTTGAAGAAACTAGGAGAATCCAGTATAAAAGCACCTACCGGTCTGTAGAGATTCTCAGTCATCCAAAATGTTTTTTGAAGACGTTTCACTTTTCATCCAAGAAGATTCTTCAGCTCTGACAGGATAGTGGGGAATGGAAGGGTTTATATTCCTTCAAAAGAAAAAACAAAGAAGTCCAGTTGCCTCCTGAAAAATCACCTTTGGGACAACCATGACCTGGATGACTGAGAATCTCTACAGACTTTTAGCTATACAATTTTGGATGAAGACCCTTTGAATGGTGTGGGAGTAGGAATGGATTTCCAGAGGAAAAATTGCAGACTACAGGAACCAGGAGCACCACTGAGGACACAGATAAACCGCCAGGTGGTTCAGTGACCCTCTAAAAGGATGCAATTGACTAGCTGTCTGCAAGGAATATAAATCCATCCATTCCCCGTTATCCTGTCAGAGCTGAAGAAGCTTCTTGGATGAGAAGTGAAATGTCTTCAAAAGAAAAAAAACAAGAAAGTCCGGTTGCCTCTTGAGAAAAAGCACCTACTCTTCATTCAGGTGATAATCTGAGTTTGCGTAGTGACTCTAAATATTATTTAACTTCCTGGAATCCTGAAATTTCTTTGATCTGATGATATTTTGGTCTTCTACCCTATGAATTTAAATGGGTAGTATAGTCTTTGGTTCACTTAATGACTGTTCAAAGTTACAATGGCACTGAAATAGGTAAGTTAGGACTGTCTTTCACACCTACAAACGTCGCAACATTCCCATGGTCAGGTGATCAAAATTAAGACACTTGGCAACTGGCATGTATTTATGACGGATGCTGTATCCCAGGTCATGTGATCACCATTTGTGACCTTCTGACAAGCAAAGTCAGTAGGGAAAACAGATTCATTTAACTACCATGTTACTGACTTCACTACTGAAGTGATTCACTTAACTGTGCCAAGATAGGTTATAAAATGGGGCAACATTCACTTAATTGTCTTGCTTGGCAACACAACTTTTGGGTTCAATTGTGGTTGTAAGTCAAGGACTACCTGTACTGGATTTCTTATATTGATACCTGGTTTGTACTTTAAATGAGGTTTTGATTCTGCAGTTGACTTTCAATCATTGTCATTTTCATTTAATGACCCCTTAATCCCTTGCGAGATGGAGTCTGGGCAACTGAATGGAGCTAGCAAAGTGTTTTAATGGCCAGATACCCTCCCTGTCACCAATGCGGAGTTCGCAGCAGATATATTCCAGTGGTGGGATGCAAAATGTTTTACACCGGCTCGGTGGGTGTGGCCTGGTGAATGCACTTTGCGTGTGCACATGAGCCAAATGCGCACTTTGTGCAGGCGCAGAGGCATTTGCACAGGTGCAGAGGTGTTCCAATTCACCTCCTGCAAGCCTGCACTCTCCCGGTCGCTTCAGCAGCTGCCGCGCAGCACTCTACTGTGCCGTGCAAAGCAGCTGTGCTTGAAAAGCAGAGGATAAAGGTGAGTGTGGGAGCCCAGGAAGGTGGATAGGCCCAACAGCAGAGTGGAGGAGGGAACCGGCTCGGTCTCCGCTGCTCATCGCCGCTACTGGCTTGGCCAAACCAGGCCGAACCGGTAGAATACCACCACTGATATATTCTTATTGTGCCTAGAGAGAGAAATATCTGCTTAGGATCGAATTCACAGCCTCCTGATTGTGAGGTGAGAGCTCCATCTCTAGGCCATCGCATCACTCTGCTGTTGGCTTTCAATGGATCTCACTAAATGCCTTTTAGGAAGCAAGTAGGATCCTGTATCTAATCTTCCTCTTTGTTAAGCTGTAGCTCATGAGAGTAAACTTTTGTCTCTTTATGCTTTTTATATTCAATACTAATATTTTTACATCAATCACTATATCCTTTTACAACCCAGAAATTATGATACTGATTCTATCATCCTGTGATCAATGAAAACAAAATTAAATATATAATAGGGTGCTTCTCTTCTGTGAGTTTTGCTCTTTGTATTAGATTGTGCTAAAAAAGATGAATGCATCCAGGACACAAAAGTCAATATTTTTGATCTGTGATATTTGGATTGAAAAATGCTCCATTTAAAGTACAGTACTCATATTCCCTTATCAGCCAGTTATTTCGTGTCAAATTTTAGATAGTAAATCTTGCCTGAAGATTTGAATAGAAGCCATGTTATAACAACTACTATTTTGCTGAAAGCATTTTTTTCCCCTGACGGTATCATCTGGGGTTTTATTGGTTCATGTACAAGACCTTCACCTTAGATGGTATGCTCTCTCATTCATTTTTAATACAATGTGTCATCTCTGTGCCTACATAACAAATAAAGATATTGCCTGGGAAAAAAGCATAAAACTATCCATCTGTTTCTTGATAGTATTGATTTCCTGTCTGAACTCTTCAGACAGTTATATTATAGGGGGAAAAAAACATAAAATTATGTTGGAGAGTATTTGCACTGAATGCTGAGTGATGTCCAGTTAAGGATATCCTAGTTCAGGGGTGTCAAACTCTATTTCAGGGCCGCATCAGGGTTGTGTTTGACCTCAGTGGGCTGGGCGTGGCCAGCACAATGTCACCTCATGTTGGGGCACCTATGGTGGCCCGAACGCTCTGCCAGCAAAAAAAGAGTCCCAAGCTCCATTTCAGGTTGCAATGGCCTCCTGCAACCCTCTGCCAGTGAAAATGGACCTTGGGAAGGCAACATACAGCCCTCATGAGCTGTTTTCAGCTATAACAGCTCCTGCAATCCTCTGCCCTCTGTTTTCACTGGCAGAGGCACCACGGGTTGGTCCTTTGCTGTTTCCAGGGTAACCCTGCTGGCCTGATCTAAGCACCTCATGGGCCAGATCCGGGCCACGGGCCTTGAGTTTGATATCCCCTGTCCTAGTTCATTGAATCAGATTTCTTATGAAGAAAGCAACATGGGACAAAATGTATACCAGCAGTTATGGAGACTGGAAATAACATATAAGCCTTTTTGAATGCCATAACCACAGCACATCCACAGCTAATTCTGGTTACCCCGAAGTCTTGGAATCTGAGCAAGGAAGCTTATAGTCTGTATTTGGATGCAAATTAACTCAGAATATAGAGCTGTACACTTGAAAGTGGGAAGAAGGCCCAAGAAAATTGCATGAAATTACTTGGGATGAAACCTAAGGGAGTTTTTTTTTTCTTAATCTTGGTTGAGAAGCAGGTACTGTTTCATCTCATATTGTCTCTTGATTGAAAACTAGATCTATACTATGATATATACATAACATTTCTTCAGGAAATTACTAACAGTACAATCTTAGATTTGTCTACTCAAAAATAGGTCTCATTGAAGGCAGTTGTTAGGATAATGGGTATAGAAATGCAGCTTAAATATGTGTTTATGCCTGAACAAAATGAACGAAATTTTCTTTTAAAGGCACTGGGCATGGAGTTCAGGCTCTCCCTCTCTCTTTTTAATAAAGTTTTAGATGTTCAGAGGTTTTATTAATCCTGTTATGGCATTCACTGATGTAAAAACAAGAAGAACAATTGTCTGTGTAATATCATACAAAGGCTGTGTCTAAATATGATTCCAAAATCATCAAATCCTTGACATGCTGTTCCGTTTTGCAATAAATGTTTATTAGATCTCATATTAGATATGAGATGTCCTAGAATCTATACATCCTTATGTCTTTTAAAATTCATTTATTTTCATTTATGTGGCTAGCATGCAGTAATGCCTTCATCGTGTCCTATCATGTCAGAGGTTAAGTCATTCCCAATATTATTATATTATTAATATTAACCACCAAATTTACTCTACATTTATACTTCAGCAACTGGTTGGCCACCAAATACACCATATTTATGCTACATTTATAATGTAGTTACAAATTTATGGAACTGTTATAATGGAGCTATAAATGGACACAACATCTAAATCAAGCAGCTTATTGTCCCTTACTGCTGGGAAATCAGAAACAAAATTGGGAAATGTTGATGAAAATTCTCAATCATCCAGATAGAGTTGTCTGGAAGTTGAGTCATGGCAACTGGAATTCTTTTCTTGATTTGAAATGTTTTGTTGTTTATCTAAATAGCTTCTTCAGTCAGAGGAGGTTGGTTAGGGGGAACTCCATATATATCCTCAGCTCAGGTAATCTGGATAGGCTCATCAGGTGAGTAGACAGAGAGTCAAATGTTCCAATTCCTAAATCCTTTACCCAGGTGGATTGTTAAGTGTGGCCTCCCTGGTGAACCTGTATAGTGTCCTTAATCTTCCTGGGGACTGAGGAAACCATGGTTTGCAAGAGGAGTGAAGGAATCCATTAATGTCAAAGTGGAAAACTACTTTGAAATCCACTTCAGTAGAAGTGGAGGCCTCACCTACAACAGTTCCCCATTTTTAAATGTTGCTCTTTTCTCAGTCCTCAGGAAGATTAAGACCACATCACAGGAACTGGAACATTCACATCCCAATGACTTTCTACCTTCTACCTATTGAACCTATCCAGATTAGGTGAGAAATGAAATCTCCGTGGAAGACATATATGAGGTTCCCCTAACCAACTTGCTCAGACTGAAGCAGCAACTTGGATAAAGAATGAAATGCTTCAAGCCAACAAGAAAAGAAGCCCAATTGCCATTATTCAACTTCAAGACAAAGCTTAGAAGTATTTTTCAGTGATACGGTTGTCCCTCTGGAATGATGTCCTATTGCAAGGGTTTTCAAACTTGGCAAGTTTAAGACTTGTGGACTTCAACTCCCAGAATTCCTGAGCTAACATGACTGGAGGAGGAATTCTGGAAGTTGAAGTCCACAAGTCTTAAAGCTGTCAAGTTGAAGACCCCTGTCCTATTGGAAATCCATCTGCCTTTAACATTGTTCATGTTATGTCCTTGGAACTGACCAAAGTTCCCAACCAAGTCCGTCTATACTGCGGGGGCATTTACAGCTCCCATTGGCTGGCTCCCTTCGACAGCCGGCTATAAAAGCCGGCTGCTAGGTCGAGCCAGCCGCTGTTCGCTGAGCATGTCTGCTTGTTAGTATGCAGACGCGACAGCCCTTTATTCCGTTGAATAAAGCCTTTACTTGTGAATGCTCTGGTTTGGTCTCTCATTCCTTAATCCATAATACTGGCGACGAGGATGGGATGGACTAACCAGAAGCATTCCATTGAGCTGAAATCACGATAGCAACTGAACCGCAGCCGCGAAGCAGAGAGCTCGGTCAGTTCGCTAGTTAGCTAAGTGAAAGTGAAGCGTCTGTAGCCGCTCGCACAGGAAGCTACAGAGAGAGAGAGAGTGAAGTCAGGCGCTGAAGCTACAGCCGCCTCGCTCGGGAAAAGAGCGCGGAATTCAAACTGCTGTCGTTTGAATTCGAAACTCAAGTGAAGCCCGGCGCTGTGTCCGCAGCCGCCTACGCGCCCAGAGAGCGCGAAATTTGAATCTCTGTCAGTGCATCCGCCAACCCCTTTCCGGGAGCGCGAGATTCAAAAGATTGCTGATAAGTCACAGCGTTACAGCAAGAGCCTCTAACGCTCACTAGTACAGAGCTGAAGTCATTGAGCCAGGTAAACCGCTGCAGCCACAGCCGCCTGCGCTCACGTGAGCACGTATTGGGCCTCGTATACCCAGAGAGAGAGGGCACTCTACCCTTGACTGAGGCGCCAATATGAACGCTAACCCAGCATTTCCGCCTTTTAAACCGGATGAAGAGAAGTGGGACTCTTATAGAAACCAGTTCAATCACTATATTGATGCCATTGGTCTGGCTGACGCAGCGGAACACCGAATAAAGTCATATTTCCTCAGCTACTGTGGAGCTGCAGTCTTCGACACCGCAACAGCCCTCCTTGCTCCACGAGAAATCAAGAGCGTTCCATGGCCAGAGCTGCTGGAAACGCTTTCAAATCATTACTCCCCTAAACCTTCGCAGATCGCGAGGCGTTTTGCCTTCCGGATGAGGAAGCAAGCAGATGGGGAATCCATTAATCAGTATATGGCCGCCCTGAGGACAGCAGCTCTCCACTGCGAGTTCAAAAATTACCTGGACGACATGTTACTCGATCAACTCGTATGTGGAGTCAAAGATTTAAAACTACAGAGGCGTTTGCTGGCCAGAAAAGATCTCAACCTCTCCCAAGCGGTTGAAGAAGCCTTAGCCGCAGAACTAGCAACCCAGTCAGCCGCTGAAATCCAAGGGACCACCCCCAAGCCCAGCTCTGCCACTGTTCACTCCGAGGAAGCGGTGAATGAAGAAGACCCCATTGAACATTCGGAAGTTCATCGTCTCAAACCCTTGAGGCAATCACAGGTAGGGGCAAGGCACAGGAACAGCAACGCACCAAAGCACATCCTGTTATGCCTGTCCTGCGGGGGTCCCCATGCCCGGACGGCATGCAGGTTCAGAAACGCCACCTGCAACAACTGCAACAAAAAAGGTCACATCGCCAGAGCCTGCCAGGCGGTACATATGGCATCGCAAAGGTCTGCGTCCTCTTACTCTCCTCCGGAGCCACCAAGGCAAGTAGAAAACTGTTATACTTGCTACCAAGCTAATCACATTTTTCTGACACCTAATAAAATCACACTTTCTATTCATTTAGAAGGTAAACCTTGTCTCATGGAGGTCGATACCGGGTCAGCGCTCTCGATCATCTCGTGGAACACTCTTAAGAAAATCCGGCCCAACCTGTCTAGGAGCCAACTCCAGAAGAGCCACCTCACCTTGAGGGACTATCAAGGGAAGAATATTACAGTACTCGGAAAAGGCAAGTTCCTCGTTAAATTCAAATCCTTTAAAGGCCATCTGCCTTTAGTGGTTGTTGACGGTACCCTCCCTAGCCTGTTGGGGTTGGATTGGTTCCCCTATCTCGGTCTTAGCTTAACGGGAGTCCATGCTGTCTCAACTTCAGACATTGACTCCCTATTTGCAGACTACGCTGATGTGTTCAGCAACGAATTAGGGTGTTACAATGGCACACCCATTTCTTTTCAGTGGACCCCAAGCAGTTCCCGTCCGTTTAAAACCGCGTAGAGAGTACCATTTGCGCTACGCCCTAAACTGGACGCGAACTGGACAAATTACTCAAACAGGGGGTGATTGAGCCCACGATTTTGCTAAATGGGAAACCCCAATTGTCACACCCTTAAGAAGGATGGCAGTTTAAGAATTTGTTCTGATTATAAGACCACAATTAACCGCTACCTACAGGTTAGCGCTTACCCAGTCCCGGTAATCCAGCACTTACTCCACACATTTGAGCCTGGCACCATTTTCGCCAAATTGGATATGTCACAGGCTTATCAGCAGTTTCCTGTTGACAGTCAAACGGCCGATTTACAAACTATTGTCACTCACAGAGGGGCATTCAGGTGCAGGCGTCTCCAGTTTGGCGTTAGTGTTGCCCCAGGCATTTTTCAGTCATTAATGGAACGAATACTCCAAGGCCTCCCTGGCGTGGTTCCTTATTTTGATGACATATTGGTCTCAGCCAGGGACAGGCCCCAACTTTTCCAAAGAGTCAGAGCGGTTTTAGACAAGTTCAGACAGCATGGCCTCAAGCTAAAAAGGGAGAAGTGTGCCATCGCCACTAAACAGGTGGACTTTCTTGGGTATAGAATAGACGCCTCCGGCATCCACCCGGTAGAATCTAAAGTTAAAGCAATTCACGAGGCACCCACGCCTTCCACAAAGTCTGAATTACAGGCTTTCCTAGGCTTATTAAATTTCTACGCTTCGTTCCTACCCCACAAAGCGTCAGTAGCCGAACCGTTACACAGACTTCTAGACAAAAACGCACCATGGCATTGGGGACCCAAAGAGGAGTATGCCTTTAAAGCAGTCAAATCGCTGCTCACCTCAGATGCTGTCCTAATCCAATTCGACCAGCGCCTCCCTTTAGTCTTAGCAGCAGACACATCCCCCTTCGGGATCGGGGCTGTCTTAAGCCACAGACTACCCAACGGCTCCGAGGCACCAATCGCTTTCTTTTCCAGAACCTTGTCACCAACCGAGCGTAATTACAGCCAAATTGACAAAGAGGCCCTAGCCGCAGTTGCTGCGGTAAAAAAATTCCATGAATTTCTTTTTGGTCACAAATTCGAACTCATCACAGACCACAAGCCGCTTCTGGGGCTATTGTCGGGGGACAAACAAACACCCCAAGTCTTGTCACCCAGGATGACAAGGTGGACCTTATTCCTGGCGGCCTACTCATACAAACTCGTTCACCGGCCGGGAAAAAACCTAAGCCACGCCAACGCCCTCAGCCGCTGCCCGCTGCCAACCCCTGTAGAGGACCCGGCTCCGGTCCATGCCATCTTCGATGTCAGCGAGCTCAACCTACCTATCACCTCAGGCGACATCGCCTTTCACTCCAAAAAAGACAAAACAATCGCCCAGGTTCTGGACTGGGTACGGAGGGGATGGCCGGTCACTAATTTCACAACTGAATTCACACCATTTAAAACCCGCCAGCAAGAGCTTTCCAGTTTACAGGGCTGCCTGTTGTGGGGAACCAGAGTTGTCATTCCAAGCTCCCTGCGCACACCTGTCCTGAAGGCGCTGCACGAGGGCCACCCAGGCATCGTCCGGATGAAGGCGTTGCCTCGAAGTTACGTCTGGTGGCCGGGCATGGACGACGAGATCGCCAAATGGGTAAGCTCTTGCCGACCCTGTCAGGAATCCAGGCCAGCACCGCCAATCACCACCCCAACCAAGTGGGAGAGTGCCAACGCACCGTGGTCACGGCTGCACATTGACTTGGCCGGGCCAATGCACGGCAAGACCTTCTTGGTGGTCGTGGATTCGTATTCCAAGTGGATCGATGTAGCCCTACTACCCACGACCACCACCCGGGCAGTTGCCCAAGCCCTGACCCGTTTATTTGTAACACACGGGCTGCCTGACACTCTAGTCTCGGACAATGGCCCCCAATTTACGTCTACAGAATTCAGCCGGTATGTCACAAACCTGGGCATCCGGCACATCTTAACGGCCCCCTTTCATCCTGCCAGCAACGGATTGGCAGAGAGAGCCGTTAGGTCAACAAAAGAGGCGTTGGCCAGATTCAATCAAGAGGACTGGCACTCTAAGCTCTCCCGTTTTCTCTTGAGCCAACACACGACCCCCTGTACGGTTACAAACAAGTCTCCTGCCGAGCTCCTAATGGGCAGACGCCTGAGAACGGTGTTAGACAGGCTGCATCCCCATTATTGCCCTGACACTCCTATCGGGTCTGACAGCAGTGTCAGAGATTTTGTGTTGCAGGACCCAGTGTTTGTCAGGAACTACGCCGGCGATCCGCTATGGGTACCCAGGAGAGTCGTGGCCATCACCGGTCCGAGATCGTACCAAGTTCAACTGGAGGACGGGCGAGTTTGGCGGAGACATCTGGATCAGATAAGGAAGCGCCAGAGTGGTCATGCCAATGCTGAACCATGGACTCCTGTTGATCTTCAGTCGTCACACCAGAATCTGATCGGGGACCATCTGAGGGACCTGTCACCACCGACAGAGCGAGGGGAACGGACGGTAGACCGGGACGGTCCGCCGGAGACGCCAGCCTTGCCGGCCTGCGATGCCACCGGGTTGTTGGACAATGACTATACTGCAAGCCAACCCGGTGGCAGAGACTATTCACAGACACCTGATCAGGTCCCAGAGCAACCCCGCTCTCCAGCACCCACCAATCCTGATTCCCTGAACTCTGGTCCACTCAGTGACTCACCTGAACTGCGCCGGTCCGGGCGCTCGCACAGACCACCTGCATATTTAAAAGACTATTCATGTTCGCATCTGGGGGGAAGGGGTGTTATGTCCTTGGAACTGACCAAAGTTCCCAACCAAGTCCGTCTATACTGCGGGGGCGTTTACAGCTCCCATTGGCTGGCTCCCTTCGACAGCCGGCTATAAAAGCTGGCTGCTAGGTCGAGCCAGCCGCTGTTCGCTGAGCATGTCTGCTTGTTAGTATGCAGACGCGACAGCCCTTTATTCCGTTGAATAAAGCCTTTACTTGTGAATGCTCTGGTTTGGTCTCTCATTCCTTAATCCATAATAGTTCACCTTCCAGAAAATTCTGAACACAGAGCTTTTCCTGAGGAATTCTGAACCATTTTGTTTGTTTTATTTGTCTTTATGTTTCTATATTTTAGTGTGTTTTCTTACTTTGTGAGTTGGTCAGACTCTTGTGATTATGGTGAGATGCAAACTTGATAAATAGATAGACTATATTCTACTTCCACTACATTAAAAACATTATAAAAGAATATAAGCAACCCTGTCCTATGTAAACTACCACAATTATACTGAAGTTGCATTTGGGTAAGCATTCATAAAGATGTAATATTTTGAAGTGAATCTAGCTTATGAACAACTCCTAGGTTCAAATGGGCTTCCTGCAGCATTCAAAATGGTGGACAGCCAACTGGCAAAAAGATCCAACACAAAAAGAGAAAGGCAGGTACACATTAGCATGGAAACTCTTTGAAAACTTTGAAAGCACTGTCAAAAAGATAAAGGTTTCTGAACCCATATTAAACTACAAAGTGGCAATGAGGTCATTTCATTTACAAATGAAGACAAAATTAAATTCACTAGTATCCCAATCTAATCAACCTAATATACTGCATGTTAAGAATTTACAGGCTATATTAGCATTAATGGACAATTTTGGCCTCATGTTACTATAGTACAGGAAGGTTAATTTTTCCTTATTATCCATGTTTTGGAGATTCAACCTGTAATAGAATGTGAGAATGGCCTTGGAGGTTGGAAAGAAGAAATGCTCCCCAGGGAATGATTGGATAAAGAATAATAGCATACAACTGAGTAAGACAGGATCAGTCTTAGTTTAAAATGTGATAAAAAAAGGAAGTTGCAGTCTTGGGACTCTCTTTGCTTGGTTGTTTTCTTGCAAATGTTTCATTACTAAACTAGATAATCCCAAAGGTGTTTTTTTTTTTCAAGAGGCAACTGGACTTTCTGGTGTTTCAAAGAAAAATCAGAAAGTCTTGAAAAAAAAGCACATTTGGAACAACCATGACTTGGATGATTGAGAATCTCCATAGACACTTACTAGGTAATGTGATCACTGCAAAAAAAAAAGTGGTAAAAAGAGACATTAGGAGTTTCTCACTCTTAGACGTGTAAGATTATGTTCATGTAGTCCTAGAATAAAGTAGCATTAGCTCCTGTCTGGTCTATTTGGGAGGCTGACACTACTATAAAAACATGAACATTGAATTTAAAATGCATTTGGTTTATTTATTTACCTGTAGTTTCATGTAGTTTTAGGGGCAGCTTTCAAAAATGCAATTTTACCAAGGTAGCTCAAAAGATAAACCACTTGTTTCAGGTTATTGATATACACATGTTGTACAGATTTGTGTGACATTACTGTACAGTTTTAGTGCTTTCAACACCTCAGCAGTATTGTTTTACATTTGAAGGTCATAGTCATGACAAGGCTGTTGTCTTTCTTTGATCTGTTCACACCAATATTTAATGCCTTGGACCCAATACTGCTAAACATTTTTCTTGGACCAAGTAACTATATTTCTTTGTTTTTCTCCATTCTAACTAACTTCTATCAAATACATTCCATTTCTATAAACTATACTGTATTCTATACTCTGATATTTTCATACCCCCAAAAGAAAAAGTAAGCAATACTTTCACTAAATTGGAATCCCTGTCCAAAGTCATATTCAATTTGTTTGCACTTTTATTACACTATTTTAGTAATGCTAGTATATATCATTATTATAATTGTTCCATTTATTACCATGTATTTGTACATTTATAATCTCTCTCATAGTTTCTAAAAGCCTAAAATCTAGATTTGTGAATTTTTAAATGACATTTTATGGCCACGGTGGCACAGTGGTTAGAGTACAGTACTGCAGGCTACTTCTGCTGACTGCCAGATGCCTGCAATTTGACAGTTCAAATCTCACCAGGCTCAAGGTTGATTCCACCTTCCATCCTTCCAAGATTGGTAAAATGAGGACCCAGATTGTTGGAGGCAATATGTTGACTCTGTTAACTGCTTAAAGAGGGCTGTGAAGCACTGTGAAGTGGTATATAAGTCTAAGTGCTATTGCTATTGCTATTTTTTCAGAATTTATTTTTTTTCTTTGCTTGCAGTTTAGAAACTTCAATGCCAGTCAATCTGTTGCTTTCTCCAGTAGCTGTGCTTGATTACCAGTGCCATCTTATTTCACTCTATTTCAGAGCCATATGTTGGATAAAGCTGCTTCAGCAGATCCGATCTCTGAACTTGAGTCTGATGTTTAATTGTCTGCATAAGCCTTTTATTGCCTCATGTACTTCATTATGAACATTCTCCGTTAATTTAAATAATTACCTTCTTTAGGGCTTGCAGAATATTAAATATGAAAACAGAGCCATCGTGCAGCATTAACAACACAGCAGCAATTAATTGGAGATCTATTTAGTTAGAGAGAAAAACCATGATGTTCACTTTATCATGAGAAGAGACGGGTTGAAAGATGGTGCAAGGAGATTATTAACATAAAGAAGGGCAGCTAGACCAGCAACATTTTCAACTGGTTTGTTATTTGGTCATTGTTCACGGTAGAATTTCAAATGATGCTTCTACAGTAGACTCATTCAAATAGGCAGTTGTGATGCAGAGGAAAAAAGCTCATCAAATGTTGTGTGGCAGAGAAAATGCTATGGAAGGTTCTAGACTGGAAAGAGGTGAGCAGATAGAAGAGGAGTTTCATGGTTGTAGGCATTGGGGGGAGGGGGAAGAGAATGGATTTGGTTCTGAGCTATTAAATAGCAATGCAAACAGTTGTCAAAGAGGGGAGAATGACAGTGAATAAGGATGGAAGCATTTCTTTGAGTTATGCAGCCATGCAATCATCAGTTATGCCTTTTAAACAAGCAAAAAACCCAAAGCTATATTTTCTCTAAAGGTGTTACCAAGTGCATCAGTTAGTATTAGTGATGCATTTCTCACAACAGGTAGTAGTTTTTGTGATGTCATTTTACACAATATTGTCAATCCCCAATAATTAATGCCAACTTAAAATAATCCTTTGTTTCCTTTTAAAGCTCTGTTGCTACACATTACTGTTCTAGAACAGAAAGATAATTAATTAATAAAAATAGAAGTAAACCAAGTGCTTAGTTATAATTAGCTATAACTTTCATTATATAAGCTAATAATTCCTATCACAAATAGAAATAACCATACTAAATACATAGTTACAATCACAGGACATAACTTAGAATTTATATATAAATAGTTAATGAGAAATTTCCAGAGGTGATTAATAAAGTATTGATAGAAGAGACTATTTCACAACACGTGGACACACTCAACATATACATGTCATTTCAATCGGAAAACTGTAAGCATCTTAGATCAATCCAAGTCTAAAAGTGTCAGAGAGTTTCTGGAGGCCTGGCATTCAGACAATTGGCCATCAACAGGCACATGGAGATAAACAACATCTACATACAACTCAAAAGAGACAATCAACAAGACCCAAAGGAAACAAAAAGAATAAAAAATAAATAAAATAAATAAAAGTAGCTCATATGGTAGTAGCAAATGTTATATGCAAATCACAAGGCAAAAGGCACAAAAATGCATGCACTGAAAAACATAGATGCTGTTAATTTCTGAAAGTAAGGATACTCTTGTTAATCCATCCGTGTTAACAGTTTAGGGGATTATATATGATGTTCTTTGTGCTTATCTGTTGGTCAAGTGAGATGCAGTTTGATCTGGTGGTTAAGGCACCAGACTAGACACTGGGAGTCCATGACTTCTAATCCTAGCTTAGGTGTAAAGCCAGCTAAGTGTCTTTAGGTTAGTCAGTTTCTCTCAGTTCTCGGAAGGAGGCAATGGCAATGCCAAGAAAATTGCAGGAATTAATCCAGTCAGTTATCAAGAGACAATAGTGACTCAAAGGCAGAAGGATAAAAGGTCACCTGCAAAAGGTTTAACGTTCATCGTATTGTCTTCGCATGTCCTCTGCATTTCAAGAGTAGAAAAATAGAAGAGTATCTTTTATCTTAGATAAAAGAGCATAAATGCTGGTGTCTTGGAAATTCCCAATGTTTCACTGCGTTAAAAGCAAATAAGAATTTTCATTTCTGTTCATTTGGTTTCATTTATTTATACATGTATTTTGTTTTTTTCATTCATTTTTAAAATGAAAATATTTCTACAGAAAATGCCATAGATGTAATACGTTAGGGTATCATAATTTAGCCAAAAATTAATAGAAATCCTGTCAGTTATTTTTATTAGGGTAATGATTTCAAAGCTAATAGGAAAACTGAGCTCATGATGCACTATTCTGAATTCAGAACAGTACGTTATGTATCCTCCACTACGGCACTTCATATATTTAGCTGGATATTTGAAATGATTTAGTCTACTGCTTTCAGCTTTTACAGAAATAAGCCTAATTGTCTCACTCTTCTCTATGCCCCGCCTCCTCACTGTTAATACACAGACAACATTCAAATATTGAGCACTAAAATATTCGAAAGTATGTGGAAATAAAGCATTCAAACAATTAATATTCAGAAAAAGTAAAGCCTGAGAGATTTTCAACACACACAGAGAGAAGGAAGAAAGTCAAATGACAACATTTATTTATTTATTTATTTATTTATGTCAATTGCTTACAAGATAATAGGTATAAATAAAAACATAATTATGAATACATGGATACATATAAGAAAAACAATAAAAGAAACAATAGGACAGGGACAGTAGGCACGTTGGTGCACTTATGCACGCCTCCTACCAAACCTCTTAGGAAAGGGGTGAGGTCAATAGTAGACAGTCTAAGGTTAAAGTTTTGGGGGTTTGGGGAAGAAACCACAGAGTCTGGTAGAGTATTCCAGACATTGACCACTCTGTTGCTTAAGAACATGTACATCATGACTTCACCCTACAATGATGAGACATTTATGTCATGTTTTATGACAGAAATACATAATTGTATACTTTTCACTATGACATCATGATGTTAGTGTCAATTTGACTTATTATGGAAATTACTAGGAGAATGTTAAAATGAATCTGAATCTTTTATAAATTTCATTACTATCAGCTATAATTTCCTGTTACTTCTGGAGTGCATATAATGAGGTCCATATTGCTATAATTCTGTGTCTGATTGACAAGTAGATTATGGAATAGGCTGCTTGATGGCTACCATTGGTATATTCAATGGAAACTGTCTTGCAGACGGTTGGCATATTGTTGAAGACATAATGGAAGTTAATGATATATTGTAAGTTTCAAATCTCAGTACCAATTATCCCAACCAAAAATGTAGGATTTTTTAAAAGATATGACACCAAACTATCATTTCATCTTGGCTATAGTATAATTACATATACAAAGAAAATAATGCAAGAGATAGTCAAATTGAAAACAAATTATTATTCCTAACTTTTGCAATATAAACAGTTCTACAGATAACATTTCATAAATTAGTTCAGTGAGAAAAAAATCTAGTACATTAAAAACAACTGAAATATTTGAACCAGTTATTATTTACGTTTTTAGCATTTGTTTGGTGAAATGAATGAGTTTAGTCCATTCATTATAGGTGTAGAAATATTTATCATCATTGGTTGAGATCTCAAATTAATTGCCTGTACTTGTACAGCATTTCTAGTGTGACAATTATTTTGTTGATATAAAGCATTTTTTTCGATGCCTTTATAGTTGATGAGTAATTTTATTTGAACATGTAAATTTATAACTAACTGCATGAAGAACTTTAGAGTTTAATTTTCTACAATGAATTTATCTCCTATAAATAATCCATAGTAATAACTCCCTCTGTGGGGGTTTTGAGGAGAGATGGAGCAAGGTAATAGCTCCTTCCTTTCTATCTTCCTTTGAAATTAAAAACTGTATAAATAAATTTTCATTGAAAGAAAATAGCTGTAATTCTAAACCCATAATTTTATCTAATTTTGATAAGAACTATCTTTTCCAAATTACATCATATTCAGTATTTCCAGCCTCTGTGTGCAATTTTTCAAAGGACATTTTACTATTTTTTAAAGAATTGTTAGGTGAAAATAAATTAAGAACAAAGTTTCATCACACTAAAATTATGGGTTCAATTTAAGAGAAGTGTTATTTAAATGTTTTCTTTGCTGGTCTCCTCACTTAGTTTTCTAGATACTGTGCTTCTTTTCTAAATACATCTTTGCAGGATTAATCTATGTGATTTCTAAAACGAAAGAAAAAGTTAGTCTATGGCAACAAGCATAAGGGTCACAAGTAGCCTTCAGACTAATTTCATGTGAATTTTTGTTTAAGTTTAAAGCCGTAAGAATTCAGTTTAAAGTCTTATACCCCTGAAAAAAAATTAACGATTTCTAACTTTGTAATGTCTGACTTAATATTTAGGACAGGGATCCTAAACTTGGCAACATTAAGACTTGTGCACTTCAACTCCCAGAATTCCTCCTCCAGTCATGTTAATTCAGGAATTCTGGGAGTTGAAGTCCACAAGTCTTAATGTTGCCAAGTTTGGAGATCTCTGATCTAGGAAATGTAAATAATTCCATCCAAGTCAGGAGAAGTGTTCCCAGATGATGTCAAGGATGTTAAGCCCATAATCAGCAGGGACTTTACATATTTTCCACCTTTATTTGTTTAAAACAAGAGTCTTCAAACTTAACAGCTTTAAGACTTGTGGACTTCAACTCCCAGAATTCCTCCTCCAGTCATGTTAACTCAGGAATTCTAGGAGTTGAAGGCCACAAGTCTTAAACTTGCCAAGTTTGAAGACCCATGGTTTAAAATAATGTTATTCTGGGAGAAGTGTGAGAGAAAGTTGGGGGAAGAGTGGTAGAGCCTTCCATCCTGGCAACCCATCATAGAGATCAATTCATGGTTGCTTTTCCTATGAGTAGGCAAGGCAAGGAGGTCAGGATATCTACCACTCATTGACTTGAAATGACCTGTCATTAATATTTTACAAGAATGAAATAGGGGCACAAAAAAGTAACCAGGGAGCAGTTTGGGGTGAAGCTTTTTAGTTCTACAGATGTAATAAATTAAAAATTTCAGCTCTAAAGACTGCACTCCTAAAAGTATGTCATGACCTTTCATGTCTTAAGGCTCCAATTTGAAGTGAACCTGGACTGATTTTTGTATAAGCAAGGAAGATTGCTAAGAGATTGTTGCTTGATTAACCAGGTCTGGTTAACCTTTAAAATTGTCTGATTTCTAACTTGTTTCTTAACCCTGCTTCCTAATTTATTTTTTGATGTGACTTGTTACTCAGTCTTAAGTTGAGTCTGGTCTGGGTGTTATGTGAATTTTGTTGTATGTATAATGTGTATACAGGTACAATGACAATAAAAAATTCAATTTAACAACTGATTGCAGAACTCTGTTTAGGGCCTGTCAGTTGATAGGAGAAAGAGAGAAAAACAAGGCTGTAAAAAAATTGGAGAGAGGGGAAAACTTAAGAGTTTTCTAAAAATGCTTTTGGTACACAATTTCTTCCGCCAAGGGAATTATGTACCGTATAATGGATCATCTACACTCTGGGAATGCTTTAATTTATGCTTTGCTGGTATGTTTTTAAACAAAGTAAGTCTTATAAAAGCATGTTAAATCTCCTGTCTTATGTAAATCTCTAATAGTGTTGTACCTGCAACTTTTTACCACTCAGCAAATGGAGAAGGTGCTGTAATCTATTGCTGACAAGTTTTACAAAAATGCTGAGAAAAGGCAGTAGGCTAATGCTAATACATTGCATATAGCTAATTAAAAAAAGTGTGGGAAAGGGAAAACTATTCTTCCATCCCACCGTCTTCTAAAATTTAATCTTCTGAAAACCCTATAAACCAAAGCATTTGTATTCACGTAACCAACCTTGGAATTAGTTCAGCCTTTTTTTTCCCCAAAAGTCTTTGTTTTGAAGATTATGACTAAGAAAAACAAGAACGAAGGCAACTCCTTAGCTTACTTCAACAATTCCAAACTTAAGTAACTCAATTACCAATTCACACTTAATATATTAATCCTCAAACTAAGCAGTTTTCTGAACTCTCAGAACATGCTAAGCTGCAAAAAACCAAGATGTGGCTTAGAGGATTGTCCCGATTTGTTTAATTAAAATGTGGCAAAGAAAAGTAAAAAAGACAATAAGGCAGTAGCAATAAAATGTGTGATTTTCTCATACGTGTATATAACTTCATATAATGCAAACTTTCAATAAATAAGCATGTTTCATTGTATTCATGTATTCATAATTGTAAGAAATTCCTTTGAAATCACCATTAACATCAGGTCTTTAATTTACTAATTGGGACCATACATTTACTTTCTAAAGAAAAAAATCCAAGATTAATACTAAGCAAGCTTTTTTGCGTTGTCTGGAATACAACGATTTGATCTTTAACTGACCTGCCATAAATACAAAGCTTGTGGTGTCAAAAATATCCCTTTCAGACACTGAAAGACTATTGTTCACACCAAACTACAAGCCAGTAGGATTTATTTTTAAGTTGGATTCTTTAGAATTCCAGACAAAGTATGTTTTCAATCTAATCTTGCTAGAAATATGTGTTGTGTTTAGTTGCTATTTCAAAGTCTTTACAACGGATGAGAAAAGTTAGCAATTTTTTGTTGCTAACTTTACAATTTGCTCCTATGCCACATTCTTGAATTAAGATATGTCTCAGCTGCAAAGTGTGCCTTCGGTAAAAATATTACTCATTTTGGGGGCTTTCTGAGTGACTTTGTGTTTATCTTGTTGCTATTGATTTGTTTACTATGAAAAAGAAAGCATAACCATTCTAGTCGTCTCCTATAGACAAGGCTATTCTGTATCATCAATGTTCTCTGTCGTTGCTCTTTTTGGCATTTTAACTTAAAATTCCTTTTCAGAGCACTAAGGATTTGCAGAACAAATGTTTAAGTGTTTTGAATTTGTCACCTTTTCACTGAAAACAATTAAGACAAAAGAAAGAAACAGCAATATTTGACTGGTTCCTAAGTATTTTTTTCCATCCAAAATATTTTCTCATATGTGTTGAATACCTATAGAAAAACACACTTATTCAAAATAAATTTTTGATCCTATTTATTCTATCTGTCTCTAAAAATGGGCTCAAAGATAGAATAAGTCTTTTTGTTTTATTCTTTAGAAACTTCCTCTTAAAATAAGGTGCTCATCGGGCATTTTTAAATTCCTACACCATGTCTAGGAATAGAATTTTGTTTTATCCTAGTCCTGCTGTATCCCACTTTATTATTTATTTATTGGAATTATTTGTTGCCCTTCTCATTTCAAAGTAACTCTGGGTGGCTTACATCTTTAAAACCATTCAAACCATAAAAGATAAATATTTCTAAAACATTAAAAATGGAATTACAGTCAAAGATAAAATTAGTTAAAAGATGGGGAAGGAGGGAGCAGGATGCGTGGGGTGGGGGGGAGGTGGGATCGCCTCTTAATTTATCAATCATTTCCAGTATGAAGTTCCCCCCTTGAAACCCCAAGCCAATTGTCAAAGCCAAGTCTTCAGGCCATTATGAAAAGTCAGAAGAGTGGGAGCCAATCTTCCATCCTTTTGAGGTCGGTAAAATGATCCAGATTATTGTGGGCAATATGCTGACTCTGTAAACTGCTTAAAGAGCGCTGTAAAGCATTGTGAAGTGTACATTAGTCTAAGTGCTATTGCTATTACTTCAAGGGAGTAAGATATTCCAAAGGACAGGAGCCCCAATAGAGAAGGCCCTTCACTTGGTCCCCACTAGTGACTGATACTTTCCCAGCCGAACCATGCTTAAATTTTGTATGCAGAGAGTGGAAATCTGATGTCTGGACTGGACATGTAGATGCTGAAAAGTCTAATAGATCCTTTTCTTCTGTTGCCTGCTCTCCTTGTGGTGATCCATCTGCATTTCTTAAGCAGCCTGCATCTTGGGCCTTTAAAGTGGCTGATCAGTTACCATTCTATACTTCTCATGTGCATTTTCTGGAGAGACTGGCTGTGCTTTGAATCTCTATTGAAAACCACTAACAATGCTAGTCATTGTTGCCACTTTAATGTCATTTTTATTACCTCTTCTTCTTTCCTTTATCTTTACGGCTTTCAGATCTCTGGCTCTTTTTTTTTTTCATTCAGCCCTCTTTCCTCCCATGATATTCATCTCTAGCTGAGCACTTTTAAAGGGTCAGCTTATCTGGTCATGAATGGGGTAACCTTGAAGGATAAACGCAAGAAGAAAAATAGAAACTTTTCTACCGTCTAATGTGTCTTTGCATAGGGAGAAACCATCTGGGCCCCTTTTTTAAGAAAAACAAACTGAAAATTTTGAACAAATGCCAAGAAAAAAAAAACAAGTAATTTTAAAACAGTCTGCTAAGTGTTATGGATCATTCTGAATTACTGAAGAGCTTGACCAAAATGAGCATTACTCTGGATTATACAAATTAATTGAAAAGGCTATACCAAAGGAGACACAGTTGCACACTGGGTCAAGATGACTGAGACCATGAGCTAAGTAAAGTCATGAGGCTAGCAACACATCACAAATTATAAAAGAAAGAAATGTGATTTGACAAATGTATTGAGCAGATAGCTATGTTCTATAAAAGAAATGATGGTTTGATTGTGTAGAAAGTTAGCACCCACCCATCTCTTAGAAGAATAAAATATTTTGAGAAATATTAAGAAGACAGAATATTATATTTCCCTGGATGAGAAATGGAAAAATATGCACTTGGAAAGCAGCCCCCACTTTCCTTAATAGCCCACAGCAGATGTCAGCACTTAAGAGATAAAGAGATAGCTAGCTCTATTCATAGGCAAAAATTCCCTGCAGCAAGGTCTGGACAAAGGGAGGATTAGTTCTCAGTCACAAAAGGAATTGCTCAATGCCCCTTCATTGCATCAGCAGTCCAAACTTCAACTAAACCTGGGAGCTCATACAACCTACAGAGCCAGCTATGACCCATACAACAGCCAATAGAATACATGTTCTTGCACAGGAACAGGAAATTCAAGTGCGAGGCCCAAGAAAAGGTATAAAAGCAGAGGTGGTATTCAGCAGGTTCTGACAAGTTCTGGAGAACCGGTAGCAGAAATTTTGAGTAGTTTGGAGAACCAGCAAATACCACCTCTGACTGACCTCACTCCATCTATTCTCTGCCTCCTGAGTCCCAGCTGATTGGCTGGGTCTTCTTTTGTTGCCCTGCACAGGAGAACAGAGCTGGAAAGCAGGTTAGTGAGGTGGGGAGGGAATGGGATTTTGCAGTAACCTTCCCCCAGGAGTGGGGAAGGTATGGACATTTTACAGTATATTTCCCCTACCATGCCCACCAAACCACACCCACAGAACTGGTAGTATTTTTTTTTAATCCCACCACTGTTGTAAGAGCCATCCACCCTCAATTCTGTGTAGTCAGCTACCCAGGATCTCAAACCCATGTAGTCCTGTTCATCAATAATGTACCCTCTTTCCACTCGGACCCATTTTACCTCTAGTGCCTTTCTCCTGGCTTGGAACTGAACCTGATGGATTTTTCTTCCAAAAATTGGCTTCTTATGGCAATGTTCTGATTCCCTAAATGTGACTAACAACATATTGAATTGGGTTACCTGGAACCTTTGATTGGAAATTAACTATTCTTCCCAAATGCAGACTTGTTCTTTTCATTCCTGAGAACTCTGGGTTTCAAGTAACATCATTCTACATACGAAGCAAGAGTTATAGCCAATGTGCTTGTGGTAATGTTAGGAGTAAAAGACATTAGAAAGACACAGGGCAGCCTGCTTATCCTATCTGCCTGTCAGTACATTTGTATGCTCTAACTTATACATATAAATTCAATTCACTTTGCCTATCTATGAAGACTGCCCACAGCTTTTACTGCATTCTCCATAGAATGTGGGGATGAATTGGTGCATGCATAGTGCAGTCTTCAGATGCTAATCAAACAGAGTTCATTGAGAGTTATTCCTAGTAAAAAGGATAGTAATACTGCATCCCTGCCCACAATGGGAAACTGAAAATCTGCCACAATGGTGTAAGTTTTCTGTGAATCACTTGAGTAATTAACTAGAAAATACTCAAGACTTAGAGAGTTCAAATCTGCCTTGTAACTTGAATCATAGTAGTCTTCTATCAGGAAAAGTTACAGTCCCAGCTTCTAGAAAACCTGGAGAATGAATTGTTTTCCACAGAGGACAAGCAATGCTGCCATCTTCTCCACTCAGAGATACACAATAATCATTGTTTGTAGTTACTGGCATGTCACTGTCAGCCATTCACTTCTTTCCAGGAGTGGGTTTCTTCCAGTTTGCACCTATTCGCTAGAACTGGTTGTTAACATTCTAAGCAGTTTGGAGAACCGGTTGTTAGAAGAAATTAATGGCCTAATCCTGTAAGGAAGGCAGGAAGGAAACATTCTGGTGTTGCTTACAGAAACTGCCTCTCCATTTACCCTTTTTACACTCTTGGCAGGATTAGACTTCCTGTCTCAGGAATTTCTCTGGAGTTATTTTTCCCTCCTTTGCTGGTACTTTGCTTGTGTAGAGGGACCATTCAAAGTTACAATGGCACTGAAAAAAGTGACTTATGACCATTTTTCACACTTACGACTGTTGCAGCATCCCCACAGTCATGAGAGGCCAGGTGAGGAGATGCGTGCCTCGATGTGAGTGATATTGAGTTGGCTGCACACAGCCAATAACATGACCACCAAGCCACGCCGACCACCTAATCCATGCCCACAGAACTGGTTGTTAAAAAATTTGAATCCCACCCCTGCTTCTTTCCAACCCTCAGTCACTATATGGATCAGGAGTCTCCATGCCCCTCTGTCTCTCACTGTCTTCTTCAGATCCACCATGATCACCCCAGTGTCATCGTTTATAGTGTCCAGCTAGCAGGTACTAGGATGACCCTTCTCCCACTAATCGCGCCCAGCATGACTGACTTTTTGAGTAAGTCAGCTCTCATGACATTGTAGTTCAGAGAGTTCTGGTTCAGATGAGTCAGACCAGATGGAGGGGGGTATCTAGATTACCACAGAAGCCAGCGGAAGGCTCTGTGGAGCAGGAGGTCTCAGAGCCGGATGCAGAGCAGGGCCCATCTACTCACACTCAGGTGGAGAGACAGCTGTTTTTTTGTTCCAGAGCTGAGCGAGAAGGAACAGCTGGGCCCTGTCCCAGATACGCATATGCACAGAGAAGTGTGGAGAGGAGAGCAACGCAACACTGAGCACCAGCTATGGAATGAGATGTTAACAAGCCCCTTCCTGGCTGGGATATAAGGGTGATGGGTGTGGAAGGCGTGGTTGTCGGAGACATCCATTCATGTTCCAGAAGAGTTTCATCTGGAAGATTCTTTGCCAGGATTTCCTTGCCACTAACCAGATTGGTCAGGATTCTTTCTGTTGGGATTGAAGTGTTACTTGAAGCTCCCTACAATTCGACTTATTATATCTAGCTGAGTTTTATCAAAGAAAGTTAAATGTATTCACAAATCTCTCTGCTTTGTCTTCACTCATTGCTCAAGTGAACAAATTCGTGAAATCCTGGATGCAATGCTTAATCTTATACTACAGATGGAAGGCAATTAGCTAAGGTTATTAATTTACCATTATCGGGTTGTTTCTGCTCTTAATTAGCTGTAAAAAGATTGATAAAAGGGGCACTGAATGTCTACATCCAAAGGAAGCTTATTAGAGAACAAGGGAAGAAAAGACAAAAACAAATGGAGTCAGTGGGGAAGCACAGGAAAAAGGTTTTTATAAAGCATGCTGATTTGGGCTATTTAGAGCCCAACATTTTTCCTAGGCAAGGGTTTCCTGTGGGGTCTGGGAGATGTGTGACTATTTTTAAGAAATGTGTCAGAGAGTACATATTAAGGCTTGTCCACCAAGGCACTACAGGTGTGTTTGTTTATTCATTCCATTCTGTTGTACAGAAGATCTCCCAAATCACAACCAGAAGTAGAATTTCATGTCTTGGCCTGAGAAAATAATTGAACATGTGCATTAAATAGCAGCGTGATTCACCTTGCTATAGCTGAATCCTGTCCATTTTACATAGAGCCAAAGTTCATAGGCTTGGAAGTTACCTATTTGCAGGATTCCTTGCTTCTGGTTAATTCATGCCACCATATCTGACAAGGTGGACATGCTCTGGGTTCCATCTATTAAACAATGCCACCAGTTGGGATTCAGGAAATGTGACTCTTCTATTATAAAAATCTATCCTTTTGAACTCCATATCCTCTGAGATTTGTAGAGCCCTGCCTTTGCTAGTATTTTAGAAATCCTTGAAGACTTCGATGTTCCCTTGATCATGGGGATCTGTTTGATTAGGTGAGCCTGTCACTGCTTTTCTTTTTTATTATTCAAGTTGAGTTTATCTCGAGGGACAATTGCATTCATTATTTTTATGGTTGGCTTTGGATTTAATCTTACGTGCATGCACTAAAGTTACAGTGGGTGATTAAATAAATTAATGCAATCAACTTTACCATTGTCATAGATAAATATCATTCACCTGGTTTATGTAGTTAATTAAAGCTGTAATCCAGGATGCTGTTTGATGAATTGAAACATCTGCAGAAAATGATGCAGTCCTAGGAATCGTATTTGTTTGATCAGCCATAATGTTTTGATAGACAAATAGACAAAATGGTTTTCTGGCAATTCTGTACAGGTTAGTAATATAGGCCTGCAAATTTCCTTTTTTAAAAAAAATTAAATATTTTATTGATTAAATTTTTAAAACATTGGACACAGTGTGATCGTCCTGGAATTCATTTTTGCCATGCATACTATATATATGATATATATCTTATATACATTTATACAGTTATCTTATCTCTGTAGTTTTATCTCTTGTATTCCATTGTGTTTATTTACATAACCTCAATTATCCATTCTACGAATCCTATTCATTTTTTATTCTGAGTCCCTCCTTTCTTTTCCCATCTTTGGTAAAATTTGTTCCATATCTTGTAATATTCTGTCTCATCTTTGTTTTTCAATTCCAGAGTCAGTCTGTCCACTTCAACACACATCAGTATTTTCTTTATCACCTCACCTTCATCAGGGATTTCTCTGTCTTTCCAATGTTGAGCAAAAACCATTCTTGCTGCTGTAATAATATATACTATTAAATAGGTCACCTCTTTATTATATTTCTCTGTCATAATTCATAGTAAAAATACTTTGGTTTTGTATTCTAATTTATATTCAATCATCTCCTCTAACTACGTGTGTGTCCTATGCCAAAATTCCTGTGTTTTTTTTACAAGACCACCATGTATGATTATATGTACCTGGTTCTTAGGTACATTTCCAGCAATTTGGTGATAGATTGTTATACATTTTAGCCAGTCTTGCTTGGGGGGGGAGATGCCATCTATAGAACATCTTGTATAAGTTTTGTTTTATACAATGTGGCCAGTGTTATATTTCTGTTTTGTTTCCATAATTCTTGCCATTTATCCAATTCTATATTATATCCAAAGTTTTTGGCCCATGCCACCATCATTTCCTTGACCTGTTCTTCCTCCATCTTATATTCCAATAAAAATTTACAAATTTTCCTTATCAATTTATTGTCTGTTCCCCAATAAGATTGCATTTAGTGTCATGGCTTGTCTACTAATCCCCCATTCTTTCATATCTTTCCCATATCATGATTGGATTTGCAAATATGCCCACCATTCCAATTCTACCCCTTGTTCTTTTAGCTCTTGTCTCATTTTTAATTCCCCTTTTTCATTTATAATATCCTTATATGTGATAATTTTTTCCTGGTTAATAAGGTTTGGGTGTACTATCACCTCTAAGGTGGATAACCAAACTGGAATTTCCATGTAGATTTGCTGTTTGATTTTATTCTATGCTGTAAATAAAGCTTGTCTTATCTGGTGTCTTTGAAAATATTGATGCACAACATATCCGTACCACAGAAATGTGTGCCATCCTAGATGTAAGTTGTGGCCCTCTAATGTTAACAGTCTCTTATTTTTTAGCATTATCCAATCTTTCACCCAAGTAAGTGTCATTGCCTGGTAGCATATTTCCAAATCTGGTAAACTAAAACCTCCCCTCTCTTTAGTTTCTTGCAAAACTTTTACTTTAATCCTTGGTTTCTTTCCTTGCCATGTAAAGTTCAAAGTCATTTTCTTCAGGCAGATATCCTCTTGAGCAGCAGGCTGGAGCAACAAAGAGTTGTAAATTAAGAATGAGCATTGGCAGGCTGTTTAGGGAGGGGGAGGTTTTTTTGAGAAAAGTTCATTCTAGATTTGAGAATCATTTTTTTATTTATTTATGTTTTGCAGGATATGAATGATTACTCCCCAGTATTTAGCAAAACTCTGTACAGGGCCATGGTTGCTCCCGATGCGATCAAGGGCACCGTTATCACGATGGTGGAAGCTGGAGATTTGGACCCACCGGTAAGCAAAGAAAGGTTTTTCTTCATATTTTTTAATGCAAAGAAGAATTTCTTTTAAGACCACATAAACAGATTTAATCCTCTGAACAATAGAAGTGATTACTGCATATGGATTTAACGGCAGTCGCTTTAATGCTAGCCTATCCTGAAGCTGCACTTCAATTACTGTTTTCCAAGATTGATAAGCTACAATGCAAATCTTTTTTCCCCACAACCAGCATTTCCCCACTCTGTGGCCCAGGTTTCTTTTTGATGAAATAATTGATGTTAGAAATCTTTAGTGGGCCTCAGCATGTAGATGGAACAAGAGATAGGCAAGAAATGCATTTCAAATAGCTAATCAGTTAGTTCAAATAACTCTGTAGTTCCAACAGGAAATAAATATTTTGAAGGGTTATTATTCCTGTGTTTTGTCATTTCTTTAAATCTTTCAGCTAGAAATGTACCTGTAGAAAAAGCTTAATTAAACTCTTTAAAAAGGAGTAAACGTTTTGACAACTGCATGTGATTAAGTATTTTCTTCCCAACATTGTTCTCTTTTCAAATGCCGACACTGAATTGAAAGTGCTCTTAATGCTAAATTCTGGCTTCCTTATCAAGGTACTGAAGAATATAAGTAGTCAAAAATGTAATTTGAATTTTTATCAAACAACACTTACGTTAGATTGTCAAGAAGGTTAATATTAATAATTGTTACAGGGAGTGTTTTCATAATTGATTGCTAATGGGAGAATGTCATACTTGTTAAGTTTGGGAAAAGAGAGGCTGAACCAGAGCATGAGTGCAACAATACTTTATTATACAATAAAGGGCTGATCGTGCTTGCCACGCCTGGAAACTGGCTCGCAGCAATCAGCAACTGGTTGGACCCCGCAGCCTGCTTTTATAGCTGGCTGCTGGGGAGAACCAACCAATGAGGGAGGGGAAGAACGCCCACGCAAGGTGCATGGACCAGAGTGAGAACTCCTAGAATTCTCAGGACATAACACCCCTTCCCCCCAGATGCGAACACGCATAGTCTTTGAGGTAGGCAGGAGGTTTATGTTGGCGCCCGGAACGGCGCAGCTCTGGAACGTTGTCTGTCCGTTCGGGGTCTTCCTGGGAAGACAGAGCCGGCAAAGTGTCACCAGTGTGCCCCTCGGTTCGGGCAAGCCCGGGGCTCGTAGGGTTGGTCACTGGGGATGAGCTCCCGTAGAGTGGATCGGGCTGGTCAACCGTCTGGGTGCCGCTGTCCGTGTTCAGGCTTTCGGGACTGGCTGTCGGTGTGAACTGGTCGCCGGGCATGATGTGGATGTAGGGCTGAGGATGAGGCCTCCCTTCGTCTTGTGACTCTGGATCCCTGCTGGTGAGGGTGCTGAGGCGCCTACGCAGTTGGTCTATGTGCCTTCTCCAGACACGGCCATCCTCCAGTCTGACCCGATACGACCGCGGCCCGGTGATAGCTACGATCTCACCCGGGATCCACAGGGGGTCTCCAGTGAAGTTCCTCGCGAATACTGGCTCCTGTAAGATAAAATGTCTAACCCCCGATGTGGAAGCGAGGGGAGAGTCAGGGCAGTATTGTGGGTGAAGTCTGTCCAATACAGTCCTCAGACGCCTGCCCATCAGGAGCTCAGCTGGGGACTTATTGGTGACTGAACAAGGAGTTGAGTGCTGGCTCATCAGGAAACGCGAGAGTTTGTGGTGCCAGTCATCCTTGCTGAATCTAGCCAGGGCTTCTTTGGTGGTCCTGATGGCCCTTTCAGCCAATCCGTTACTGGCAGGATGAAATGGGGCTGTGAAAATGTGGCGGATACCTAGGTTGGCAGCGAAACGGCTGAACTCGGTCGATGCGAACTGTGGGCCATTGTCGGAGACAATGGAGTCGGGAAGCCCGTGCGTTACGAACAGGCGTGTTAACACTTTGGTGATTGCTAGTGTGGTGGTCGTGGATAGCTGTGCTACGTCAATCCATTTAGAATAGGCATCCATGACCACTAGGAACATCTTCCCATGCAAAGGGCCGGCCAGGTCGATGTGAATTCTGGACCAAGGAGCGCTGGCGCTTTCCCATCTAGTAGAGGTGGCAATGGGGGGAGCAGGACGGGATTCCTGGCAAATGCTGCAGGAACTTACCCAATTGACAACGTCCTCGTCGAGACCCGGCCACCACACGTAGCTGCGTGCTAATGCCTTCATTCTCACGATGCCAGGGTGTCCCTCGTGCAACGCTTCCAGAACTCGGGTACGCAGTGAGGCCGGGATGACCACTCGAGTGCCCCATAGTAGACAGCCCTGCAAACTGGACAACTCCTGCATGCGAGTCTTGAAAGGTGTGAATTTGTTTTCAACATTGCCACCCGGCCACCCCCTCCTCACCCAGTCGAGCACCTGGGCGAGCGTTTGGTCTGCCTTGGTTTTAGCAGCAATGTCCAGGGCAGTGATGGGTAGGTCCAACTGGGTGATCTCGAAAATAGCGTGGACAGGAGCAGGGTCTTCAGCCGGAGCCGGCAAGGGGCAGCGACTGAGAGCGTCAGCGTGGGACAGTGTTTTACCCGGGCGGTGTATAAGTCTGTAGGAGTAGGCTGCTAGGAAGAGGGTCCACCTTGTCATCCTAGGGGAGAGGACTTGAGGGGTCTGTTTGTCCCCGGCTAGTAGGCCCAGGAGGGGCTTGTGGTCCATGACCAGCTCGAAAAAAATGGCCAAAGAGAAATTCGTGAAATTTTTTCACGGCTGCAACAGCTGCTAGGGCTTCCTTATCGATCTGGCTGTAATTGCGCTCCGTTGCAGAGAGCGTCCTTGAGAAAAAGGCGATGGGAGCCTCGGCGCCATTGGGAAGCCTGTGACTTAGTACCGCCCCAATTCCAAAAGGGGATGCGTCTGCTGCCAGCACTAAAGGGAGGTTAGGGTCGAATTGAATAAGTACCGCCTCTGACGTGAGTAGTGATTTGACGGCATGAAAAGCATGGTCTTCTTTGTGCCCCCAGTGCCACGGTGACTTTTTATCCAGTAATCTGTGTAGGGGTTCAGCTACTGATGCTTTATGGGGCAAAAAGGATGCGTAAAAGTTCAATAGCCCCAAGAACGCCTGTAGTTCAGTTTTGGAGGTTGGAGTGGGCGCCTCGTGGATTGCCTTAACCTTGGACTCCAGGGGGTGAATGCCAGAGGCGTCAATTTTATAACCCAGAAAGTCCACCTGTCTAGTGGCAATGGCACATTTTTCTTTTTTCAACTTGAGGCCATGCTGTCTGAACCTCTCTAACACTGCTCGCACTCTCTGGAAGAGTTGGGGTCTGTCCCTGGCCGAGACTAAGATGTCGTCGAAGTAGGGTACTACACCAGGGAGGCCCTGCAAAATCCGCTCCATGAGGGATTGAAAAATACCTGGGGCAACACTTACGCCAAATTGGAGACGCTTGCATCGGAAGGCACCCCTGTGAGTGACAATTGTCTGGAGTTCCGCTGTTTGGTTATCAACAGGGAACTGCTGATATGCTTGAGACATGTCCAATTTAGCAAAAATGCTGCCTGGTTCGAATGTGTGTAATAAATGCTGAATGACGGGCACAGGATAAGCGCTAACTTGTAGAAATTTATTGATTGTCGTCTTGTAGTCCGAGCAAATTCTCAGGCTACCGTCTTTTTTGAGGGGTGTGACAATGGGCGTCTCCCATTTGGCGAAATCTGTTGGCTCAATGACCCCTTGTTTTAACAGTTTATCCAATTCCGCATCTAGTTTTGGCCGAATGGCGAATGGGACCCTACGCGGTTTTAGCCTGATTGGGACTGCCTGGGGGTCGACTGAGAACGAGATGGGGGTACCGTTATAACACCCCAGCTCATCGCTGAATACATCTGAGTAATCAGCGAATAAGGAGTCAGTGTCTGAGGTTGAGACAGCATGGACTCCTGTTAGCCCTAGGCCGAGATGGGGAAACCAATCGAGCCCCAATAAGGTGGGGAGATTGCCGTTAACTACCACTAGAGGTAGGTGACCTTTAAAAGCTTTAAAACTGACAAGGAACTTGCCTCTGCCGATTACAGGAATGGTCCTCCCCTGGTAGTCCTTCAGGCTAAACTGGCACTTCTGGAGCCGGCTAGTTGATAGGCTGGGCTGGAGCCTCTTGAGGGTGTTCCACGAGATAATTGAGAGCGCTGACCCCGTGTCAACCTCCATGCGGCACGGTTTACCTTCTAAGTAAACGGAGAGAGAGATTTTACTAACAGTGTGGCAAGTGCGCTTGGCATGGTGGTGAGTGCGACAGTTCAATACTTGCCTCTGCGGTCCCGAGTGTGAGAAGGGGGGGTGCCTTTGCGCTGAGCTTTGAGGGGCTTGGCAGACTCTCGCGATGTGTCCCCTTTTATGACAGTTATTGCAGGTGGCTCCTTTAAACTTGCAGGTGGCCCTCTGATGAGATCCCCCACAGGCTAGGCACAGGGTGATGTGCTTGGGTGGACCGATGTTTTCTTGTTTGGCTCCTACCTGCGGCCGTCTGTCGTTGGAGAGGCGGTGGACGTCGTTTTCATCACTGATGGTTTCCTCTGCTACCACCTCCTCGGAGTGGACTGGAAGTGATGTCAGCTTGGCACTTGGGCCATGGATTTCGGTGGCTGAGTGCGCTGCCAGCTCAGCTGCCAAGGCCTCCTCGACTGCTTGTGCGAGGTTGAGGTCTCTTTTTGCGAGAAGGCGCCTTTGCAGGTGGAGGTCCTTGACCCCGCAGACTAATTGATCGAGGACCATGTCCTCCAAGTAGGTTCCAAACCCACAATGCAGTGCTGCTGTTCTGAGGGTGGCCATATACTGATTGATGGTCTCCTTGTCCGATTGCTTCCTCATACGGAAGGTGAATCTCCTGGCAATCTGTGAGGGCCTGGGAGAATAGTGGTTAGTGAGGATTTCAAGTAACTCAGACCACGGAACGTTTTTCAACTCACGAGGGGCCACGAGGGCCGTGGCAGTATCGAAAACGGTGGCTCCACAGTAGATCAGGAAATACGATTTTTTCCGATGCTCTCCAGCATCCGCCAGGCCGATTGCATCGATATAATGATTAAAGCGGTTCTTATATGATTCCCACTTCTCCTCATCTGGTTTGAATGCTGGGAAGACTGGATTGGAATTCATGGTGCTGGGACCGGTAGAACTACCTGTGGAAAAAAATCTCTCTGGGGCAGCAGACAATGTTTTTAGTGCCTGTGGCAGGCAAGTGATTTCAGCTCCGGAGAGGCTTTTCGCAGTCCTCTCTTTCTCTCTGGGTTAACCACGTTTGGCTGCTAGCCGTTGGCAGCGTTTGGATTCGCGCCTGTGTGGGTGTCAGTGACTTGACTACAGCGCTGTGCTGTACCTTTAGGTTTGAAATTCAAATGGCAGCCGTTTGAATTTCGCGCCTAATACTGAGCGGCTGCGGCTCGCAGCGCTTCACTTTCCCTGTAGCTGGGCTAACAAGCGGCTACAGACGCTTCTAACTATCGATTCTGACCGCTCTCTCTGGCTGCGGATCAGCGTTCGCTACTAATCGCTTGCTGGCCGCTTTCTCTGTCAGCGGATCAGCGTTTGCTCTTTTTGTTTGCTCTTTTTGTTTGCTGACCGCTCTCTCTGGCATGCGGATCAGCGTTGCTCTTATCGCCGGCCGATCGCTCTCTCTGGCTGCGGATCGGCGGCTAGTGACTCAGCGGTTGCATGGTGCTTCTGGTAGCCATCCCATCCTCGTCGCCAGTGTTAAGTTTGGGAAAAGAGAGGCTGAACCAGAGCATGAGTGCAACAATACTTTATTATAACAATAAAGGGCTGATCGTGCTTGCCACGCCTGGAAACTGGCTCGCAGCAATCAGCAACTGGTTGGACCCCGCAGCCTGCTTTTATAGCTGGCTGCTGGGGAGAACCAACCAATGAGGGAGGGGAAGAACACCCACGCAAGGTGCATGGACCAGAGTGAGAACTCCTAGAATTCTCAGGACATAACAATACTGATGGCACATATTTAGTGGATATCCTTTCTATAAGCTAAATGAAGGCTCTAAGAGAGAGAGAGATTTCCTTATTTTTCAATAGACAAACATTTTAATTAAATGATTTTTCCCCAAAGTTACCATAGTTTCATGATCACTGTAAATCTTTCTAAATATCTGGTATAAGTTTCAGAAGCCAGAGGCAAGCTAATTCATAGGTGGTGTCAAAGGCGTACTCTCAATTTATTACATTTCTATTACATTTATTACATTTTGTTTTTGGTATATTTTTAACCTGGTGGTGTGAAACAGCCAGGATTCTCCAATGGAAGAAGAACAATGGACACATTGTTCTTCTTCCAATTTGGAACAATGGGCCCATTTGGAATTTTAAAAACATGTTGTAGGCACTTTCACAAAATGGTTGCCAAGCTAATTGTAATATTAACTTCTGATATTGTTGTGGTCATTAAGCAGCACTGCAACATTAATTGGAGAGCCAGTTTAATCCAGGTACTGGCCTGGAAACCAGGAGACTGAGTTCTCATCCTGTTTTAGGCATGAAAGCCAGCTGAGTGACTTTGGGGCAGGCACACTTTCCTACCTCACCTCACCTCACCTCACAGGGTTGTTGCTGGGAGGAAAATAGAAGGAAGAAGGAGTATTAGGCATGTTTGACACCTTGAGTTACTTATAAAGTAAGTAGTAAAGGTGGGATTAAAGGATTTAATTTTAAGCACTGAAAAAAAGTGACTTATGACCAGTTTTCACAACTGTTGCAGCATCCCCATGGTCATGTGACAAAAAAAAAAATCATGTCCTTGGCAATTGATTTATATTTATGACAGTTGCCGTGTCCTATGATCATGTGATACCCTATTGTGACTTACTGACAAGCAGTGGGGAAGCCAGATCCACTTTTCAACAGTTTGTCTAACTTAACAACTATTGTGATTCACTTACCACTTATGGTAAGAAAGGTCATAAAATTGAGGCAAATTCACTTAACAAATGTTTCACGTAGCAACAGAAATGTTGGGCTCAATTGTGATTGTAAATCAAGGACTACCTGTATACATATGTATATAACAACTTTAATTGGATGAGCAGTATCAGAGCTCTAATATCTCTGAAAACATTTATTTAATTAGAAGGTTATGGAATGAAATGGGATATCCAGTAAAGGAAGAATTGAGCCCCTTTCCCATGCTAATTTAATGTCATAATAGCTAACAGTTAATGCTAATAACAACACTAAAAATTCGGGGAAATATTGGTTAACTATATTGTTTGACCAGCAGCGTTGCTCCTAGCAGTATCTGAGAGACTAGAACTATTTGTTAAATCCTTTAAAGCCAAAAAAAAACCCCTAATATTAATTTTTCTATGTGTTATCAGTAAATCAATTTGATCTGCAGATACTAGGAAATGATTGGAATAAAGAATTCAAATGTTTTATATTTCCTAGACAATGACTTAACTTCTATACCAAGTGTGTCAATAAATCTTAACTATTCTAACAAGTAGGTAACATAAATTCATAGAAGCAGAAAAAATTATGAGCATTAAGGAAATCATTAGTTTTAAAGGACGGATATTATGGTATTATGATTTCTCAAGGTAGATTTTACTAATAGAAAAAGCAGATAGCATGCTTTTTCTCTCTCTCTAAAATATAGTTTTGGTCAGATTGGCTTTAAACCAGTGGTGGGATTCAATTTTTTTTTACCGGTTCTGGGTGCGTGACTTGGTGGGCGTGGCAGGGGAAGGATACTGTAAAATCTCCAGTCAGAAGGTGGTATTTGCCGGTTCTCCGAACTACTCAAAATTTCCGCTACCGGTTCTCCAGAACTGGTCAGAACCTGTTGGATACCACTTCTGATTTAAACTATTTCCTGAACTGTAACCTATAGAATTATTCCACACAGCGATCTGTTTATAGAATTGTTCAGTATGGTCATCTCTACTCCTTGCATATATTAATATCTGTCTCCTCTGACAAGGATTAGGGAGAAAATGACCAGTCTCCTGACACTTTGTGACTTATTTCAACTCCTTGGGTAGTTTTGGCAGAAAGGTCACAGATATGACTTGGCTAGATTCTTATCAAGAATCTTTACTGCAAAAAGAAGAAAGCCCACACAAAAAGTTAACTGTCCACTTCCAGTGAGTTCAAGTAGTTCAAATGACTTTTATATCTTTAGATTGCCAGCACTATGCTTAGTAGCCTTAAAGCCAAGCTTTTACATAAGGACCCTATTTGGCCTGAGAAACACTGGATTCTACCTCAACCCTAACAATTAAATTATGTGCGTTGTTTTTCTGTAGACTGTATAAGTGCAATGGCCACAAGTTGTGCTTATGTAGCAGAGAAAGCCACAAAACCAGGGGTGGGATTCTACCAGTTTGCACCTATTCACTAGAACCGGTTGTTAACTTTCTAAGCAGCTTGGAGCACCGGTTGTTAGAAGAAATTACTGGCCTAATCCTGTAAGGAAGGCAGGAAGGAAACATTCTGGTGTTGCTTACAGAAACTGCCTCTCCGTTAACCCTTATTACATTCTTGACAGGACTAGACTTCCTGTCTCTGGAACTTCTCTGGAGTATTTTTCCCCTCCTTTGCTGGTACTTTGCTTGTGTGGAGTGACCATTCAAAGTTACAATGGCACTGAAAAAGGTGACTTATGACCATTTTTCACACTTACAACTGTTGCAGCATCCCCACAGTCATGGGAGGCCAGGCGAGGAGATGCGTGCCTCGATGTGAGTGATATTGAGTTGGCCACGCCCAGCCAATAATATGACCACCAAGCCACACCCACCACCTAAGCCATGCCCACAGAAACAGTTGTTAAAAAATGTGAATCCTACCCCTGCACAAAACCTAAAATGAAAAAACCTGATTCCATCACCCCCTCCTTCTACCATTAAATGCAAGTTTTTGACAGAAATTTTGGGACACCTTTAATATTCCATTAATTATCAAATCATATGTTTTGATGTGTGGGTTTTAGATGAGATCTACCAATTGAGTTTGAGAGAGTCCAGAAATATTTCATGAGAAGAGTCCTCCACTCCTCTACTTGCAACAGAATACCCTATGCCTCCAGACTTGAAATTTTAGGTTTAGATAACTTAGAACTACGCCGCCATCAGTCTGACCTAAGCATAGTACATAAAATTATCCATTACAATGTCCTACCAATGTCAATGACTACTTCAGCTTCAACCTCAACAATACACAAGCACACAATAGATACAAACTCAGGGTAAACCACACAAAACTCAATTGCAGGAAATACAACTTCAGCAGCAGTGTGGTCAATGCCTGGAATACTCTACCTGACTCTGTGGTTTCTTCCCCTAACCCCAAACACTTTCACCTCAGAATGTCTACTGTTGACCTCATCCCATTCCTAAGGGATCTATAAGGGGCATGCATAAGCACCCCAACGTGCCTACCATCCCTGTCATAATGTTCCCTTTTATTTGTATCTATTTTATATATTAATAATCATGTTTATACTTTTATATATATTATCAAATACATGCTTGAGAAAATAAATAAATAAATGAAAAATAAAAACATAATTGTGCTACCAAGTAATGTCTTTTTGATCCAATCAATTTGAGCATAAGCAATGTGGCCCATTCTGTTTTCTTCTCCCATCTCATCTCAACTTCCTCCGCATTAGATTTCATGTTATTCTGATTGATATCGCTAAACATCTATGCAGATTCTCAGTCATCCAGGTTATGGTTGTCTCAAAGGTGCTTTTTTTCAAGATGCAGCGGGACTTTCTAGTTTTCTTTGAAGACGTTTTGTTTCTCATCCAAGCTTCTTGGAGGAGAAACAAGAAACGAAGCTTGGATGAGAAACTAAACGTCTTCAAAGAAAAACCAGTTGCCTCTTGAAAGCATCTTTGAGACATCTGATTGATATCCTTTATTGTTTTTTGAAGCCATACAATGTTATTGAAGGATACCTTTTAACTTTACCTAATACTATCAAAAAGTTTAAATTTCAGAATAGTAATTCAATAGCACTCTCTTAGCAGGTGGTGAAATTGAGCCATTAGGACAATTAACAAGAACATGCATAATGTTCTTGCTTTATTTAAAATTAAATAAGCCTGGAGCTAAGAATGCTATTTTACTTATGCATCCTTATTTCCACTCATCACAATCGTATTTCTCTTTTTGGCTTTTTAATATTTATGCATCCTGTTTCCACTATAGTTGCAATAGTATTTTTCCTTTTGGCTTTTTAATATTTAGTGATTAGTGCCATTTTAGGGACTGACAGCAAGTAAAAATGTTATGATTAGCATAATCCTTGAATTATATAGAACCTTTAACTCTTCATTTTCTTCCTTGCTCTCTACTCAACACAATTGTTTAAAAACGGCTTTTTCAGAAATTTTATTTGCTCTCTATATTTTAAGTCTGGCTTCTTGGTCTCTGTTGAATGGTCTATTTCTTATTTTGCCAGTCTTGCTTTTTTTCTTCTTCTTTACTTTCCACTTAAATAGGAATTCCTTACAATCATTAAGTAGCTTGGAACCCACTGAGAAAGGATTTGGAGCATTTAGAACAAGGCTGTGCAACTCTTTTCAGTCTGAATTATAACTTTCAGTTCTTGGGAATTTCAGGCAGTATAGGTCATAATAAGGTGATATTAGGTAGGTAAAACTCAGACTTCTGGAGCTCTATGGTAACAGAGCAGGACTGAGGAATTAATGTAATAAATTATCCCTGTTTATCTCTCTTCTTCCCAATAGTAAAGTTATCTCAGTCTGTGAGATTCATTGCAATAAAAAGATTTGTGAACCCTCCACCCCCAAGGTGACAAATAAAATGACAAATAAAACTTCCCAGACTTTCCATATGTGTGTGTGTGTGTGTGTGTGTATCACAGCTTTGTTCACCTCAAAGATGCAACGTCCATTTAATCCTAAGCTTCCCTAAAGTAAAATTTGAAACCCAAGCGGGCAGAGTTCCAAGAGGAAAACACTCTCCTCTTGATCCACCCATATCTTGGTTATGCTACCAGATTGGCACAATCAAATCATGGATGAAAGATTCACAATTCACAATCAAATCATGGATGAAAGAACACTTATCTGACATTGACAAACAACAACTGAAAGTCACAGCTGTCAAAGATCCAGTAATCAGGTATTAAATGCAGAACTGAGATTTGGAGAGAGGGACTACGCTCAAACAATGAACTCAATGGGCTCTATGACAACTCACCATGGCCAACTCACCACGACCAACTCACCACAGCCAACTCACCATGCCCAACTTGCCATAGGACAAGCCATCACCATGGCTAGTTCACTATGGAACAACTCACTGCAGGACAAAAGTTACATATCAAAGAAATAGTGGAATAGAATCAGTAAAGGATGCCAAAGGAAGGACAAGACGAAATGTGAATTACAAAAATTAAAACAATTTTTAATTATTTAAAATAAATTGAATAGTCCTGCAGCAAGTTGTCCTATGGTGAGTTGACCTTGATGAGTTGGCTGCAGTGAATTGTCCCATTCCAAACTCAAGGTACCTGAGAGTTCTTTGTCCCTGTTTGTCACAATTTCAATATCCTTGTTCTACCTTCTCATCACCCAAAACATCTCCCATATCTTGTTTTCCCACCCCAGGCTAAGATATTTATTCCTTCATCCACCTCTCCTTTATATCATACTTAGCACACACAACAAATCAACAGCCACCTCCTCTGACCGCTCCCACCTTCAGCAGTAAATAGCTCAGAAACAATCCTTTGAATTGAAGATAGAAATGGATGACAAATAAATCAAAAGGCTACAGCACAAGAGTTTTGGCATAAAATCCAGACATGGCTGGAAGAAATGTTGGGTTTAAAAATTAATTTTATACCAGAGATGTTCCTACTAGGGATACTAAAAGAGAATTTTAGTAAAGCAGATATCTACCTAATTTTTTATGTAATCACAGCAGTAAGATTATTGTTTGCCCAAACTTGGAAGTCAAAAGAAATTCCAAATGACGAAACAATAATAGGTCAGATTTTTCAATGCGCTGAACAAGATAGTTTGACATTAGAATTGAAAGGACAAGGCATATCAGAATATTATAAAGTATGGAATATTTTTTATGTATGGAGGGATATAAAAGGAAGTCTATAAAATGTGAATTAGAATCTAAGATGTAATTGAAATGCATCACAATGAATAAGATATAAAATGACACAAAGACAAAATATAAATATGTATATATGTTTATAAATGCTTATATTGCTTAATGATTTTTACTAGTATAATAATGCAGATTGATATGTATGTCAAAGAAAGTCCACTATGTTCAAGACGTTTTAAATGTTTGTTTTCAATTTATTTATTTTTTTAAAAAAGGCTACAGCATAGAATATAATCAGTTGCATAGAAGCAATATTTTCATACTTCCTGAACTTCTTTCAGATAGACTCAATTTTAGCCCATCACAGTAATCTAACCTGCTGGATAAAAGGCCTGGATAAATGTTGCCAAATTAGCTCCATCAGGTGGGCTTGCAGTTGACAAATCAAGCTAGGTTAATACAAAAAGCACACCATGCTTCTTATGTTACTATAAAGAAACATACGCTTCTTTCTGGATTAAAAATGGCATCAGTAATGAGCTTGTTCCTATATGGAAATTGCACTCCTGCTAGTGCAGAATAAATGCCTCTTCATCTTCTCTAAAACTGAATTTCAGTTTATTGGCCTTCCATTTATTATCACAGTCAGACACTAATTTTGTATTTCTAAGGCTTCACTTGAATGTTATGAAAATATCGATGGTCCTTCCTCATCAGGTCTAGGTGGCATTAAAAGGGAATTTGATGTAGGTACTGAGTTTCATTGGATAAAATTAGACGGATGTAGAGCATAAATTAGAAACATTTGAGAGAGGTTTTGCACAGTATGACCTTGAGCTTCTAAACAATGATTGACTGTAACCATATTTCTTCTGTTTCCACCAGTGCAAACTGATCTAGAAAGATACCATAATCCAGAGTTTCTCAACCTTGGAAACTTTATGATATATAGACTTCAATTCCCATAACTCCCCAACCAGTATTACCAAGTTGCCAAGGTTAAGAAACTTTGCCACAGTCAATGAAGAAAGAAGTTAAGAGAACTGCATTTTTCCTGACTTATTTTTAGGGCTACTTTTATCCCATCTTTACTTTACTTTACTTTACATCTATTTTTATAAACAACTCAAGGGAGTGAATGTTTCTCACACTCGTTCCTCCTCCTATTTTCCCAACAACCATGTGAAGTGAGTTGGGCTGAGAAAATGTGACTGGCCCAAAGTCACACAGCCAGATTTCATGCCTAAGGCAGAACTAGAACTCACAGTTTCCTAGTTTTTAGCCCGGTGCCTTCACCACTAGTTCAACTCTTAAATGTTCACCAAAAACTTGGAGAAAGAGGTGGAATCTTTATAAATAGCATGAAGCTGATTAATTAGGTGAAATGCTATTGAAAGTAATAATCCAATTTATCCCTTGTGTTTTCATCAATCTGAATCAAATAATGCAGCAGGAACCTCCCGTCTCCATTATTCTCCATGACCCTTTAATTTGGGGCTGCTCTGTGTGTGCATGCCTATGTGTGTGTGTGTTTATCCATTTCGTTGCTGGATCTTCCTTTTCTTCCCTTTTGATTTCTTCGATTTAACTAAGTGAAATTAACACTGTTGTCCAGTTCTACTACTAGCCCAAATGACAAAAATGAATATTAATATTTTTTCCCACCTTTATTACCTTATAAGTAACTCAAGGCAGCAAACATGTATAATGCTCCTTCGTTGTCCTATTTTCCCCACAACAGCAACCCTGTGATGTGGGTTGGGCTGAGAGAAAATGTCCGGCCCAACATCATCCAGACAGTTTTCATGCTTAAATTAGGATATGAACTCACAATCACCTTGTTTGTAGGCCAGCACCTTAACCACCAGGCCAAATACACTCTCTGTATAAACTTGCTATTTCTCCTCTGCTCAAATACTGGACGGTCTTAACATATTAGCAGAGTTAGAAGGGACCTTGTAGGTCATCTAGTCCAACCCGCTTCCCAAGCAGGAAACTCTACACTATTTCTGACAAATGTCAATCCAGTATCTTCTTGAAAGCTTCCAATAATGAGACTCCCACAACTTCTGAAGGCAACTTCTGTTCCATTGGTTTATTGTTCTCACTGTCAGAAAATGTCTCCTTATTTCTAGGTTGAATCTCTCCTGTATCAATTTCCATCCATTATTCCTTGTCTGGCTCTTGGGTGTCTTGGAAAATAGGTTGACTCCCTCCTCTCTGTGGCAGCCCCTCAAATATTGGAACACTGCTATCATGTCTTCACTGGTCCTTTTCTTCACTAGACTAGCCATGCCAAGGTCTTGGGAGTCTTGGGAAAGTATGGAACAGGAGGAGTCAAGTGACCTATACAAAATGTATATTGGTGGAACTCACCTATGGAATGGAAAATGATTGGTGCTTGCTTTCCCAACATGGATCAGAGGAATATAAAATCCTCCATCAATTAACAGCCATGGTAACCACCAGCCAGCCAGAGCACCTACTCAGCAGATGCCTCAGCAGCCAAATGGTAGAAAGAAATTTCTTAAGCTTGTTTTGCTTGAGGCTGGCTTCAACGCAGGAGATAAGTAACATAAGGCTTCTTATCTGGTATCTCTCTAATTCTGACAAAGTGAAAGAGTGAATTTTTTCTGGCCCCAAGCATCCAGAGGTGAATTGAAAAGTATCAATAAGGAAGGGAAATGATCATAATTGAGTTTTACCCCATTTGTATGTGTGTTGAGATGTCTGTTGCAGATTACAAAAGTAACAGAACTTGTGTTGTGCCACTGTAACATTCTTATATTGTTCTTAAAATGGTCAGATTTTACAGATGTTGCTTGCTTTCACAGTGGTGAAATATGGAAAATTTATCCAAGTTCTTTACAGTGAACATACTTTTATTTGTGGAGAGCCAAAGATAAAGGGCATAACTCATATATTATTTGAATGCCAACTGTATTTGAAAGAGAGAGATTGGCATCTTGGATCTCATGCTAGGTAAATGGTCTATTGGGGTCCATGCATTTAAATAAAATATGTGGTGAGAACTCAATTATTACACATAACAGCTCTATTATCTGAAGAAAACAATACAATTAAAAATTGCATGTGGCTCTGGTTAGGATAAATTGTAAGAAAGATCCAGAAATAAGATTTGTATTTCCTTTTAATTCTACTTTTTTTACACTACTTTGTTACACATTACCTTGTTACTATGCATGGCCGTAGATTGGCTCTGTATATGGACTAATGATTAATGAAAGAAGTATTATTTTTTAATGTTATGATTAGCCGCACAGCCAAACGTTTAAACCAGATTTGGCATTTTTATCCAGTTATTGGCTCCTTCCCAAGGACATGAAATAGGCACATAATGTTGTTAAATAACATTAAAAGTATGATCACAGGATGTAAGCTTTTCTCTTCTCAACTGACTGATGGTGATTTTGTCAATGATAGTGGTGTTAATTGGTTCTCCATATGTTTTGGAACTACATCCAAGGTGCCTATTGCTATTAGGACTATCTTTGCATTCCTTCACCACAGTCATCCTATTTCTGTTTGCATGTCTTTATACTTCGTTATTTTCACCAATTCTTTCTCTTCCGTTGTCTCCAGAAAATGCAATGTCCACTTTCTAAACTTTTTTGTTTTTCTTATCAACATTAATAAACATTGGCAGATGCCTATCTTTTTGGATTCTAAAGTTCCAGAGCAAGTTACAGTAGCTTCTTCATCTATTACTTTTTCTGATATGTGATCCCATAAGGCCTTGTTTGCAATGTTTGAAGTCTGTGTAATTGTGAGAATATGATAAAAATAAAACAACAGACTGTGGTAAGCAGAATCCGTAACAGGCTTTATGAATAGATATTGCAATATCGACCCCCGATCTCCCAGACCGCAGTTTGAGAGAAAGGAGACACCCTTTTCCAGTAAACCTTATATAGGATTATCACAGTTAGAAGATTACATAACACTTCCTGTTTTGCACACATAGAAATTACAGAGAATTCCATAAGAAATTTCTGGGTGTTTTTCATAGCTCCTCCCATGCATCCATGGAAACCACGCAACTTTCTTCTCTTCACCATTATCATCAGATTTCCTGTTTTCTACTTAAAAGATTACACAAGAGATCATTAATAACTCTTATAATGTCAAGGCAACCTTCTATGCATCTCAAACCAAGCCAAGGACATAATATTTTGCAACTCTACAGAACTTTAGCAGAATAAACAAGTTCATAACAAGTTATATAAATGTTCTGATCTCTAACAGGTCAGATTAAGATCAAACATGGAGTCTGTCCTGCTCACTATTCTCAGGTGTATAAGGTAAATTTCCACATATAACAGTAATCTTCTTGAAGCAGTAACCACGTTGTCCAACTTCTTTGCGGGGATGGCATTTGCCATCTGTGCTATATTCCCAATTCTGACTTTATATGCATTTGTTCTTAAGATTTGATCTTATGCATCCAGAATTAGTCCCTCTGTCTCTTCTTTCAATTTTCCTGGTCTTAGTCATTATCAGGTTTTGTTAACTGATTTGCCTGCTAATTTTTTATGTATTGGCCATTCGATACTTTGTCTTGCTGTATCTTTCTTCTATTCTTCAATTGATTGATTGATCGATTGATTGATTACATTTCTCTGCCACCCATCTTACTGTCAAGTGACTTTGGGTGGCCTGCTGTACCATAACAGCAAGTATGCAAAACATTAAATCAATAAAACACCAACTATTGAAATGAACAGAGATTAAATGAATTAGAAAATAGAATGGGCGGGATATTCTTCCTATACCACTAACTACTTCTAGCATGGGATGCTCTCATCAGGGTTGTTATTCAATCCTTCATTCCACACCCACCAATGTTCTTTGGAAAATATTGTCTGTCAATATCGCTGTATGGATGAACGTCGCTGTATGGATGATTCATTGTTAATATTTTTCTGGTCTTTCTATCCAGCGCTTTTAGTTCTGCTTAAGTCCAGTTCACTATTCTAACTGTGTAGCTAATGGCTGGAATTGTCCAGGTGTTAACTGCCTTGATGGTATTTCCACCACTGAGTTTCAAATCTCAGATCTTCAGTCTCATGATGTATTCACCTCTAAGCTTCTTCTTAACTTCAGTATGCTTGATGTTATCAGCTTGAAAAGTGCCCAGGTGCTTATAATTATCTTCTTCATCCAGTCTCTTGATATTATCTCCATATGGTATGGAAGTAGGATATTTCAATTCCTTCAGTTTTCTCTACTTTTCCCCTGTTGTATCATAAAGATTATCAAACTTCACTGCAATATAGATATAGAATCACTGCAGGGGTGGGCTGCTGGGGATTCACAGGGGTCTGGGAGAACCCTTAGTAAGTTTCTTTGCAGTTTGGAGACCCCCAAATCCCACTCCTGATTGGCCCTACCCACCCTGCCCCTCCCAGGAGTCCCCACACAGCCCATTTTGGATGCAGGTAAGTGCAGGGTGCACATGTAGGCTCGGAGAGGGTGAAAACGGGCCTCCTGAAAGTTTGGGAAGGCTGGAAATGGGCCCATTTCTGGCTTCCAGAGAGCATCCGGAGCCTGGGGAGGCTGTTTTCGCCCTCCTGGAGGCTCAAGGAAATCTTCCAGAGCCCAGGGAGGACAATAACACTCCCCCTCTGCCCTGGTGCAGAAGGCTAACTAGGCCATGCCCACCATGCCCACACACATCCAGCAACCAAGCAGAGAACCTGTTGCTAAAATTTTTGAAACCCACCCCTGAATCACTGTATTTATGGACAGTGTTGAGCAGTAATTCTATTTCAGATGGTCTTTTTCCGTTTAGCTTGAGATCATCTACGTAAACGAAGTGGGAGACCCTGGCAGATGTTTTTGATATTTGATAGTCTGACTTGTTCAGTATTGTTGATAGAGGAATCAGTGCAATGACAAATATTAAAGGTGAGAGAGAGTCTCCTTCAAAGATTCCTCTCTTTGATATTGACCTGTCCAGTCTATCTCCATTGACCAGCATCTGTGTCTTCTATTGAACCATTGATCTTTGCACAAAGCTCTGACATTTCTATGACTGCTATTTCTGAGCATTTGATTATCCAAACACATGTCAGAGTCAAATGTCATCTTATCATCAATCCAAGATATTTTCAAATTGGTCTTCCTTCACTTGCAGTTTTCCAAAATCATTAGGTAGGAGCTGATTTTTATTCCTTAGCTGTTTGGTCAGTTTTCTTTCTGATAGAAAGAGCTTGTTTTCAACTAAAAGCTTTTGACCTGCATCAGCTACCATACCAATCTACAGTTTTACATCCTTGCAGTATGTTATTAAACTGCTTGGCAATGAGTGGGTCTAGATGAGCCAAATGTTTCAAACTGAAACATGCTATTCATTTTCAGTGTGATGAGTTTCTGGAAAAAGACAGATTATAAATCTAACAAATAATGCTTTTGAAAATATCATTTTCTGCATCAGATCCCCTTCACATCAGCATGGAAACATGGCAATAAATTAATAACTTTGGTAAAATACTGTTATATAAAAGTGCCAAAGGTCCCATTGTTTTGTTACACTTTTTTTTCATAGCAATTATTTTGGAATGAGTATGCAATCTGATGAGCCCATTTTTGTATATCCTAAGTATCCTTTGCCATAGGGGTATAAGTCCTCTTATTTAATTAATGTGTTAAATTGGTTTACAACAAAAATAAGATGATTTTTTAATCACTTAAGGCAACATAAAGGAATAATGATGACAGTAAAAGCGAGCTTATTAGCAAAACTGCAATGTTGCATTTTTGTTAAAAAAAATATGTATTGGATCTAATTTTACATATATGTTCTGCCCAGGAAATGCAGATTAATAATCATCAATCCTTCTAAATGAGAAGGATAGCCTGATACCCTTAGCTGGGACAGAGTTTCTGGTTCCATTTCACATAAGTTTAACACATTGTTTTGGCAACGCAACAAGAAATGAGGAAAGATTTGATCTGCCTTTTCTCTCTAAGTGAACTCAAGGATGTATGCTGGGTACCTGATAAGTCTACAGAAACATTTTGACCACATCATATAATTATCAGTGTATTGAAAAAAAAAAGAATGTATTAAGATTTATAACTTAATAAAAATGAAAAAAATCTGCAAATCCCTGCCAAAATCAAAAGTGCACTGAAGAGTACAAAGAGAGAGAGAGAGAGAGAGAGAGAGAGAGAGAGCGCCAAAATTGCAAGTATTCAGTACAAACGTACTCCTGGAGCTTTGCTTTTTCTTTTAGAAATGAGGGCTGTTCTTTATTCTATTTTTTCTATGTATTTTTTTTTTTTTTGAGAGAGGTTGCACTAATGGTATGGGACTGGGTTGTTTGAGGGACTATCTTGTCCCAGTTTGGTCTGTCCATCTTATTAGGTTTGCCAGAAGAGGCAGTTCCACGATCTTTCTGTTAGGACAGGTCATTTGGTGGTTCCAGGAAGATACACTATTCTGTCATGGCACTCATCCTTTGGAATATCATCCCCTCAAGGATCTGCTTGGGCTCAACCCAGTGGCTTAAAGATGTGATTCCATCCCTAGGCTTGGGTATCTGGATGTCTGGTAGAGTGGTTATGTTGTAAATGGTTTCTTATACCTCAGCTGCTGGTTGTTTTATATTGTATTTCATGTAAATTTTAACATGCTTCATTCTTTTACAGTTTGCAGTTGTTGTAAAGCACCCCAAATTATGTTTCTGAGAGGGGTACCCATATAAATTGAAATTATATCTATGTGTATTTACAGATACACATAATATACGTATATAGCATTTGCCCCAATGAAATTTAATAACATTTATGATGTAATTTCTAATAAATGGGAGGTGGGGAAACAGCTTGTGTTCATACCTGCAGAATCCGAAATTGGTCTTAAGAAAAGTTTTTGGTTAGAATGTGTGTGTGTGTGTGTGTGTGTGTGTGTGTGTGTAGAAAAATATTTCTTTGTAATAAAAAAGTATATTGTGCATCTTTACAATATTAAAGAGCTACCTTGAGGACAAGATGGGCAGCCAATAAATTTTACAAATACATAAATCAATTTTAAATGTTTTTACAGAAGTGGATGCCTAGTATGTTTAAAACACAATAAGAGTATGTCTTATTTTAGAAGCAGTGACCCAGAATGTAATGTGAGGTTATATTTGATTTTTTCGTTCTTACTGTCTAAGCTATGCTAATTTAAAATATACACTTTTTTCATAGGGTACACCAGCAAGTCACGTACGATATAAAGTAGATGTTGTCCAATTCCCATATAGTGCAAGTATCTTTGATGTTGAAGAAGAATCTGGACGTGTAATAACCAGAGTGAATCTTAATGAAGAACCTAGTACATTGTTTAAGGTAACTGTACACCTATACATTTCAATATGCTTAAAACAGCCTTCCTGGAGTCTTTCTGCTATGTTTGGAATTAAAACTTATTTGTTTCATAGGCAGCACAACCAATTTACCTACTGGATGGCAGATTGATGAATTCCATTTTAATATGTTGCATAATAATGCCACTAGAATGATTCTACACAGAGTTTGCTCTATGCAATAATACTGATAGCCAGTCTTTAATACATGTTTATGCATACACAGATACATTTACAAATCAAGTGCAGTAACTTAACCAGAAATTAAATTAACATTTAAAAAAGAATGCTTTGACTGAATACTTCTTTGGGTTTCACTGAAGTTTTGTTGTATTTTATTCTTAATATGAATAATACTTATAAAATACAGGCAGTCCTAATTGTGAGTGGATTTTCTGTCACCGAGTACATTTAGTCCTCAACTTATGACCAAAATTGAGCCCAAAAATTATGTTGTTAAGTTACATATTTATGTAATAAATATGCTATCTCTACTTAAATATGTTATCTCTACTCCCTTTCCCTTCTGTACTTTTTTGTTAGAACTCTAGTGCAACTGAGATTCATTTCAAAGGATACTTCTGCCAGAAAATTGAAATTAGCTTTAGAAATGTGCCTAGTCATCAGCTTTTTAATCAGAGAATTAATCTTCACCAAAATGTTTATATTGTATGTAAAAACCAAACAGTATGGAGTAAGCCGTCTGGTATTATTAAGAACCGTGGTGGCATAGTGGATGGAGTGCAGTATTGCAGGCTGACTCTCACTGGCTGGAGTTTGAGTCCTTTGATCCGGACCAGCTCAAGGTTGACTCAGCCTTTCATCCTTCTGACGTCAGTAAAATGAAGACTTAGATTGTTGGGAGTAATATATTGACTCTGTAAACTTTTTAGAGAACTTTGTAACATACTATGAAGTGGTATATAAACCTAAGCACTTTTGCTATTATACATGCAGCAAATTTTTTTTAATGAGGTTTATGTTGAGGTTGATTATATGTCATCAAGTTGTTTCTAATTCATAGCAACCTCTTAGATTTTATCCATGCCTAACCTGATCTTTCAGGTCTTCAAATTATGCTGAAATGAAATATCTAAACCCACATACAAAAAGAATTCAATGGGAGTAAGGAAACTTTTCAAGAGACACCTGAACATCTCTAACAGTGATTTTGTTTCTATTTATTTATCCCTAAGAAAATGCACGCTTAAAATGTGCTGGTTGAAAATATTTATAGAACTGAGCTTTACAGTTAGAATTTCAGAGTAGAACAAAAAAAGATCAGAGGTTTGTTTTTTTAATGCATTGGCTTTTGGAATGTATGGTGCATATTTTATTATTTTTATTTACATTTGTTACATTTTTGATATGATTAATAAAATAAACCCCCAATCTCCAAAATTATTGAATTGAGAAACATATGTTCAGTCATTGGGTTTGTGTGCTTTACAGCTTGTGGTCATTGCCTATGATGATGGAGATCCGGTGAAGTTTAATACAACTACTGTAGAAATTTCCGTGTTGCAACCCTCAGTAATTCCACGGTTTACCCAGGATGAGTACAGGTATAATATCTTCTCGCATTAATATTATTTTTGAACAAAATTGGAGGGTAGACATTGGCTTTCTTAACTCTTATATTCAAGATGTTGACCTTAACTTTTAAAAGCCTAATTGGGCCAAGACCTTCAATACATTTATATTTAGGAACTCTATAACAATATTGCACATGTACAAAAGAATCTTTTTGGAGGGGGGTCCACATTAGACCTGGCCTTCTGCACAGATGTTTAGGGAAGCAACATATATCATTCGTTTTTAGAATTGTTTTCAATTGAATGTATAAATGATTTATGTGTTTGTATGATATGCACTATTGTGCCTTCTAGTTTGCTGCTATCTAATTATAACATTATATTCTGAGAGCCATGGTGTTTTAAAGTAGAGCAAGTTATTTTTTTAAAGAGCAAATCTTTTTTGCTGTTGTTGTTGTGTATATTTTGGGCTTAGGTTAAATAATTAGAGCACAGTAACACTGGTTAGAGGTTACATCCTGGACTTTTGGCAGAATATGTAGCATGCAGAAAGGTCTAGTACTATTAAATACAGGCAATTGTTCACAAGTGCTTATAAAACTGCACAGGATGTTTCTGTTCTGGCTTTCAGTATTAGGAAAAAGGTGATGCGAAGTCAATTAAATAGTGCTTACAACATTTAGAATATTGCCATTTGAGTTTTCTGGTTGTGCAGTTGTCCTTTTCTGGCAAGTATCCAAATACAAAGGTTTGCAGTACACATGTGCTTTATGCAGAGGGTGACCATGCTCTTAAGTTTTCAGATTGCCAAATGCAAAAACTATGTTTCTTCCTCTGTTGAACTGAAACAAAAAGAAAAAAAAATAACTATTGTGGATAAGCATTAGGATGAAACCTCAAAGGAGAGGAGAATATTTGTTTTCCTTTTCTTGTGTTGTTCATGACATGTGTTAAATTGATTCCTTTGCTGTTCATTCATCTAGACGGTGTTCTAGACTCCAATCAAAGCAAGCATAAGTTCTGCCTGCTGGCCACATTACTTTTTATTTTCCTTTGTATCTTGTGTTTGATAAAAAATATTAAAAATAAATAAATATTTAAAAAGAATTTTAAAAATAAAACAAATAGTAGTGGTATTAGTAGTAGTAGTAGTAGAAAAAATAAATAATAATAACAATAATAAAAAATAATAAAAGACAGAATAATATATTGCTATTGGTGATGGATTAAGTGTGAGCAGTTAAAGTTTGCCTAATTTTATATACTGCACAGCAGAATTTGGTCACACTCAGAGAAACGTTAAAACAGCGAGATATTTATATCAAATAAGCATTCCAAATATCTGAAGGACATTAACTTTAGCGCTCTGAAATGCACTTCCTGCAGCAGTTTTGGAGGGCCGATATAGAAAAATACCATATGAACTGAGATTATGTCCCTGTGTACAAGGGACCATTTAAACTCTAGCTCATGTCCTTCTGTACTGCATCTTCTATAGGGACTCATGGACTCAGTTTATAATATCTTACCTAATAAAATATCCAGGAAATACTGATATTTTTATGTGCAAGTGCTATCATCAGATCGGTATTCGTACTTGGAATAGAGATAGATTTTTCAGGTCAGCTGAATCACATACATATAAATAAGAACAGAATGTACACAAAAATGAATTGATATGTAAAGGTGTGATAAGCTGTAAATGTTTATGTTCTAGAGTTGTAGAGAAGTGACTTACTAAAAAAAAAATTAAATATTTCTGCAGAAAAATAATAGAAAACTTCCTTTGTCATTTTACCCCATTTAAAAAAATTGTGAGACCAGATGGAAAATTAGGCCTAAAGGACAAAATGTTTTCATTGTTGTTGTTTTATCTTCAGAATAAATTCTCTTGTGGTAAATTCTCTTTTTAATAACTTAAAAGTTCCAAAGTATGCTGTTTTTTATTAATTAATGCATAACTTCTCTTGTCCTCTTCTGCAGTTAGAAAGTCAGAGTTACTTGCCTTGGATTACTATTCTAGGCAATAAATTGCTAACTAAATGCGCAATCAATAATAATACGCATTGCCTGTGGACACATTTAACAGGTGTTCAGGCATTTTATTTTCAAGCACTAAATACAGTAACATATTTCAATTTTTTCCAAGGAGCATATTCAGTCTTAGGCTGCACTTGGAGAGATGCCAATTCTTATGAAACTTTTAAAAAGTTTATTTTAATAAGAAAGTTGATGGCCTCAGCAACTGATACTGTGGTTATTTATTATTTTATTATTTAAATTTATACACACAAAAAAAATTCAATAACAATCTAATATAAAAACAAAATAACCCATCATAGTCTCATACATCCACACAATTACATTGGCTTTACTCTGCTTCTGTGTTTCCATGGCAAAACTATGTTTTCAGGGCTTTACAAAAAGCCAGCAGGGTTGCGGTCAACTCAGCCTATTCAGCCAGATGACACTCCTAGCTGATAGGTCTTGCAATACGCCTCTCCTGCCAAATGGGATGTGATGGGTTAGATATAATTGGGGAGAGCCAGTTTGTTAAAGGGGAGCAATCAACTTTTATATAGGGCACAGAACAAATTGATTACATGCATTCAGTATATGATAGGTATATCAAAAAGCAACAAGTCATTAATGTGCAATTAAAGCTTTGCTTTTGTTAGACATTAGAAAAGACAGACATCCTTAGATATAATACCTATAATTTCTGTTTCTTGAGATAGCTAATGGTCCCAGAAATCCTTTTGTCTTTTGTAAAATCTGTTGCATCTCCTCCTATCCCACCCAGATTTGTTTCTTTCAGGCACTTCAGAATGCAGTCCTATTGTTTGGTTGCCCTGACCATTGTTTCTGAAAAGGCTAGTTTTGGGGCATTAGAGGAAGTGACTTAGATTCAAAGGAGAAAAAAAACTTCTTGAACTTAAATCCCAAAATTTTACATAACCATGAGTCCAGAAGAATCCCAGATTGCATATAGGCTTTGGTAAAGGGCAAGATTTTTTCTATAACTATGGCATTATTATTATTATTTAATTATGATAATATATTACAAAGTGTTATCTCTTAATAGAATTAAGGCTCTGCTGTTCTTTAATATCAAATGCTGGCATGAAAGTTCATAGTTCCTTATCAGAACTTGTAACACTAAGGCATCAGGAGACATTTTGAGTGAAGACTTGTAAATGTTGTATTTCAATAGGAAATTAGAAAGGCTATTAATGCTCTTAAAGCCAATGTAAATTTGTGTGTGTGTGTGTGTGTTGGTCTGTGTGTGTGTGTGTGTGTGTGCGCGCACACATTTGCATATACATATGAAAGAAAATTGTACATCTTTCTTACAAGGATAGGCTGAAGAAATTATCTATAGTGGATGTCAATTAGTTATTCCCCTGTCTGTGAGTTAATTTGGCAATTGAATTTGAAAGAACAGTAATTTAACTTTTGTAAAAGAGATATACACACTGCACACATACACATGCATGCATGCACACACACACATATTTATGTATGCCTATTTTTGTATTTAAATGTAAAATAGAACTATACAAACACATATAAACTTATAATCTCCAAATAAAAGGTAATGCTTAAGAGTTGCAAGCAAATTGGTAATCCAGTATTCATTTTGTTGGTTTGTATATAATATAAATTTTGGAATTGACTTATACCATACCGAAAATCCGATTTACAGCTGACTTAAAATATAAGGAGTATTGTCATTCTTTCTTCATATCATTTCTTCCTTCCTTCTTTCCTTCTTCCTTTTCTCCCCCTTCCCCACCCCTCCCCTTCCTCTCTCTCTCTCTCTCTCTCTCTCTCTCTCTCTCTTTCTTTCTTTCTTTCTTTCTTTCTTTCTTTCTTTCTTTCTCTCTTTCTTTCTCAAAACTGCTCTTTAATTACTGGAAACTTTTACAGCAGGCAATCATCAATAGATGATTTAGGGGCATGATTCAAAGTCCTTGCGTCAAACAATGCAAACTATATTTTGCATTTCTATAAACCCTCCATATTCAGCCCCGAACGAGTTGTAATAAATTTGGACTACAATAGTACTCTACATTATCCTTTATTTACTCAAAATTTCCTCGGAAGGCCAAAAATGGCTAAAGTTATACTTTTGTAATCATTCTTGCTTTTTTCCCCATCTATTTTCTGTTTATTTTGTATGCAGACTTTTACTAGGTCATTGTCCTAACATCCTTTGTTCTTAATAACAGTAACATTTTCACTGAAAAATATAGAAAAGCTTCCTCTTCTGAAATATTCAGAAAGGGACAACAGAATATTCTTCCTCAGAAGATTACGTATGAGAGGATTTTTTTTTCCCCTGTCTTCTTTCAAAGTCTAATAAATGAAGCTCAGAAAATATCCTAAAGGGAATTTAATACAAAAGACATGAGACATATAATCAAAACAAGGTTTTGCATCAGCGGCCACAATAACCAAAGACTTTTTTCTGATTATTTCTATCAAGCAAGAAAAAACATTTTAGCCCCTGCCTTTATCAAAATAAAACAACTGACAAATGGCAACATCACTTAACAAAATTGTTTTAAACAAATCAAATAAATGTAGCAACTGAATTCAGTAATCCATTTTATTTATCAAGGGAGGTTTTCACTTCATTCCAGGCTAGATTGTAACCTTCGCATAGTTTATTTACCTTTCAGTTATCTCACAATATTTAACTACTTGAGTTATTTAAAGAGGATGGTATGCTTTCCCATTTTTATGATTCTGCTGAATCTGTGATAAATATATTTAAACGTGTGGTCTTCACAAAATTATTGGAAAAATTACACAAAGTTGCATTGCTCCTGACGTTATTAAGTCCCTCAGAATGATGTTTGACATTTAAAGATAATAGGCCATGTCAGTGGTTCATTGTAATAATACCCAAACTCCCTTGTCATCGCTTTTTAGAGGTAAATACCATTGGAAAGGTCAAAACTTTGTGAACTAATATGAGAAGTTTGAAGAGGGTGCATCGTGAAAAATTTCACAGCTCTGTGGAACATTCTTTGCAAATAATGTCACTCACACTGGGAAAATATGGTTTATTGCAGTGGTATGCAGAGACAAAAGCGTGCAAAAATGAAATTGTCTGGAAATATATAGAACTTTAAAATAAAATACATTTCTCCTTTGATAAAACATTGAAACATTGTTTTAATTATGAGCTATCTTTCATAACATGGAACTGCCACCAGTACAGGAAAGGATAACCCAGATAATTTTCAAGGTTGCTTCAGTTTCCAGAAGTTACACTGATAAATGAAATATGTATGTATGTGTGTGTGTGTATATATATATATGGTATTCGGCTTTGCTTGGGTATTTTCCCAGAAGCCTGATGATGGCAGATGAGATTCTGCTGAAACGTCGCTACAACTTTAAAAGCACAACTACTATGACGTGGGAAAATACCTGAGCAAAGCCGAATGCCATACATGTAAGTACCCGCGAAAACTTAAGTGAGTGAGCTGTGATCTTGCTGTTTGGCTTCGAGTTCTATCCTATGAAGATGCAGCACGACCACGAACTCGAAACCAAACAGCAAGATCACAGCTCACCAACTCAAATCCCCCAGCAACTAAGACTAACCTGAGCACAACCAAGCCCCCACCTGAACAGAACACGCCTCCAGCCAATCAGAACACAGCCAAACCCCCTACCAATGAGAACACACCCCCACCCAATCAGAACACAGCCAAGCCCCCACCCAATCAAGTCCCACCCCCACTAGCAGTTAAAAGGAAGAAGCAGCTGCAATCTCACATCAGTCTGAGAAGCAAGAGCCGAAGACAGAAGCCTGAAGATGATGAATGAGACTTCATCGAAACGTTGCCTAGATACTTCGAATCTTACGCAGGAGAAAACCCGAACAACCAAAGATCCACATACAAATACCATGAGAACCTCAGAAAACATATATATATATATATATATATATATATATATATATATATATATATATATATATATATATATATATATATATACACATTTCATTTCTCTCTCTCTCTCTCTCTCTCTCTCTCTCTCTCTCTCTCTCTCTCTCTCTCTCTCTCTCTCTCTCTCTCTCTCTCCATATCTGGTATTTGCTGTCACATAGACAATCAAGTTTTAACAATATGTTTTCACAAGCTGAGAGCTAAAAGGTTGCTCTGTAGATGTGCTAGAAGTTGGGTTTGTTCATGACTGACAGGTTTCACAGGAACAGATTTTCTTGTATCTTTATTTAAAGGAAAATGCTAAAATTATAATCAAAGAATTCCAGGCACTGCTGTTTCATAGACATAAGACCCATATAGAGTAGCAATGTACATACTATATATAATATTTATGTCTGTCTGACTCCTTCCTCTCTTTGTGTAAGAGTTTTGTGTGGGTGAGCTGGTTTCCATATGTCTTTGCTTTTTGTTCAGATTAGGTAGAATATTGTTTCACTGAGAATTGTTGCACTGTGGGTTCAAAAAGGAGAAGCCTACAGCATTTTAAAGTTTTTCAGCATTTTTTCTTAGTCTTGCATTATTCAGTTTGACACCCACCCTGTACTTGTTTTACAATACAATATAATTAGCTTGGTTCTCAAAAGAAAAATAATGCAAGAAAAGAGGATGAAATTACTGCTTTATTTCAGAATGACTTACAACAGCAAAACTTATGCAATCTTGTTAAAAATAAATAAATCAACATAAATAAAATCAAGGACTTCATTTTTTTCCAAAAAAGGGCTTTCATTCTCATTCTGCTTTATGTAAGAAAGCCTCTTGTAGAATCCAAAAGTTGTTAATGTTTTAAAAGGGTTTCTAAATCAATTTGGAATGCAACAGCTTCCTAATTAAAGATGTATACTTAAATTGCTTGAAATATAAAACAAGAACTAGTACAAGCCAATTTCAAGAGTCTAATCCTAAGTTCAAATACTAGTTTGTTTATTATTTAATAGTATAATATGTGGTTTGCATACATCAAAGTTCTGCATCACAAACAAAGCTATCAAAACTGGGAAAAAACCATTTCTGAGTCAGTAACAAGGTCATATTTTTTTAGCATAGAACAAGATTGTTAACCCATGCAGAACCAACTCACTCATTCTATGTAAGGCTTCAGTTTCCATGTGACACCTACATGTATCAAAACACGCATCTGTATCCTGCTTCTGTGCACTTGTTGTGACTCAATACTCAGATATTAAAGGCTGGGACCAAAGAATCACTAAATCTATGGGACAGAGCTAGCAATAAACTAATGTTGCACTCTTACATGTCAGCAGCTATTCTCCTAAATCAGGGGTGTCAAACTTGATTCCGTTGAGAACCATATCAAGATTTTGTTTGCCCTTGGGGTCCTAGGGTGGGTATGGCCTCATCATCACAGCTGACTGGGTAGGCGTGGCCAGGGCAGCATGGGCCAGTCCTTTACTATCTCAGGAATGGCATCGTGAGACAATTCTGAGCGTATTACAGGCTGGATTCATCCTGTGGGCCACCAGATTGACAAATCTGTCCTTAAATAAATTGAAGATTCAAAGAAGGAAAAGCTGCTTGAGCTATAATTTGCAGTACAAACACATTTGCAAATCAGCTGGTGGGTTACTTTTACCAATGTATTTATATAAATTTTATTCAAAATTTCAAGACTTTGACAATAATGGGGAGCAACGGGTTGAAACTAAACCCAGGCAAGACCAAGTGGCTCTGGGTTTGGGGTTCATTGGCTCAGGGAAAATTGCCACCTTTGGTCTTGGATGGGTGGCACTACCCCCAAACAGACCCTGTGCATAATCTATGGATTCTTCTGGACTCATGACTCCTGCTCAAAGAACAGATGGGTTGTGAACTGTGGGTTGTGCACCAGTTATACCCTTTCCTGGAACAAGAATACCTATTCACAGTCACTCATGCCCTACTCACTTCCTGTCTTGACTATTGCAATGCGCTCTACATGGGGCTCCCCTTGAAGAGCATCTGGAAACTCCAGTTGGTGCAGAAGTCACCAACCCACATGGTTTTATGCAGACCCCGTCAGCAAGCTACCGTCAATCACAATTCATACTAGTGGTCCGCAGGATTTAAAATTATGAGTTTGGTGGTCCCTGAGGTCCAAAAGGTTGGTGACCCCTGCTTTGGAATTCAAATAGTCCTCGACTTAAGACCACAGTTGAGCTCAATATTTAAGTTGCTAAGTGAGACAGCTGTTAAGTGAATTTTCTAACAAATCAGGAGGATTTTTTTTTTAAGATTTGCAAATGTGACTTGCTTACAATTAAGAAAACCATCTACCATCCCAACTTGAATCTACTTGGTGTTACTAGGCATATAGGGCAAAATTAAAAAAAGGAGAGGGGAATCAACTAAATTCAGTAGACTTTAATTGGCTATATTGTATTAACTTCCCTGCCCATGCTGGTAGATGTAGACTCAGATGGTTGGAGAATTCAATTATTGCATCATGGGATACAAGTCATCATTTATGTTGAAGATGTTAGGTTTATTTAAAAGCCTAGTGTGGCATCTCCATGCAGCACTGGGTTTACAGAAGCTGTCATCAAATATTCACATAGCAACAGCGTATTAAGGTGGTGATCAATTTACCTTTTCCCCAGCATGATCACACAATTACCAGGTGAAGTTTGAGCTCATAGCATAAATGCCCCTGCAAGAATGAGTGGGTTTCTAACATAATATACTTCTGAGATTGAGTCTTAATAGCCTGCTAACACAGCTGTTCGGGATGATTAAGAACTTATGATGATGATGTTGAAGCCTCAAGTATCCATTTTAGAAATATGAAAGGAACTTGGCAGAGGGGGAGTTCACCTTCATGTTGACTTTTGACACAGATGTCACTGAGATGTTTGAAGCTTCATCTTGTGCAATTTAATGAAATTCCTTTTTTGAGTCAACAGCACTTTTATTCCTGACCATCTCAGCTTATTCAAGTTAAGTGGTGCGGTGAGCATCTTTTTTGCAGCAATGTACTTTTGGGCTCAGTGGTGGGTTTCAAAAAGTTTTCCTACTGGTTTGGCATAAGTGCACGCTTTGCATGCACGTGCGCCAAACACATGCTTTGCACATGTGCAGCATTTGCAACTCACGTTCTGCTGCAAGCCCTGTGTGTAAAACAGCTGACACACGGCAATCGGCTGTGCTGGGTGAAGAAGCTGAGGTTGAAAAGCAGGAAATAAAGTTCAGTATAGAGCCAGAGTGGGTGGGAGGGCCCAGCAGCTGATCATCAGAGTGAACCAGTTTGCTCACAGATGATTGTCGGAGCTACTGGTTTGATCAAACCAGGCCAAACCAGTAGAATACCGCCACTGGTTGCACTTAAAAGAAAAAGTAGTTCCCACCTTTTGAAATCTTCTGTAGATCCTTTGAACATCAACTGTTTAATGATCAACTATTTAAAGTCATAAAAAACAAACTTTTCAAGACAAGATTTTTGAGAAAATAAAATATTTGCAACTTTTGTCATTTCCTAACAATCTACTAGCTAATTTGGGCTTAGTTTGGGGACAGAATCAGACTGAAGATGACTTTTGCTCGGGGGCGGGCGAGGAAGTGTGGTTCTATTTATCCTGCCAAATCTTTCAGCTGCTTTTGCTATATTGTTAAGCACAATATTATACTAAACTGTGTGTCACCTCAAAAATATTGTTCTGGTCTTTTAGAGTTGTCAGCAGAAAGGGAGTGGGGGGAGTAATGCATACCTTAAATATTTTCATAGATAACTGCTAGGCAGCCGAAACTTCTGGCACACAAGATTATTACTGGAGAGCATGATTGATAACTCTTGACAACGGATGTGTTCCATTGGAGAATATACATCCAGGGGGTGGGGGAAAACCAGGGTCAAGGGTGAGGTGAATGATGTGTCTCAGTGTTGGCTGCACCCAGGTAACGCTGACATGTTCTCTCCTAATAAAAAATTTTTAAACTCTGAGAGATGTGGCTAGAGATTCAGGATTCGAATGGGGGTGGATTGTCGGAGCACTTATACTGTGAGCTGCAGGTTTCACTTCTACTTGCAGGGATATACACAGAAAATAGCACCTGTTCTTCTGTACGATGGTGGCTATGTTATGAGTTGCCTCAAAACCATGGTTATTCAACAACTATCTGAACCTCTTTGAGTTGATCATGAGAAGTTTTGGTGTCATCAGTAAATTGATGCTCAGTTGTATTCCAGTAGACAATAAAGAGGATGACTTTGATGGAAACAGGGAAGGTCTGTTACCAAGGCAACAAACAGATAGGCATTGCAGAAGTTTTGATGAGGAAGGAATCAGATAGACCCTGAATTCAAATTCAACTGAAGCTATAAGAAGAGAAGCACATGGAAATATGCAGGATCTTAATAAAAGTAGTTTTAGATATGCCTGGCATCTGTTTATTTTTTATTTATTTATTTATTTTTGTCAATTGCTTACAAGATAATAGGTATAAGTAAAAACATAGTTATGAATACAGGGCTACATATAAGAAAAATAAAAGAAACAATAGGACAGGGACGCTAGGCACATTGGTGCGCTTATGCACGCCCCCTACAGGCCTCTTAGGAAAGGAGTGAGGTCAATAGAAGACAGTCTAAGGTTAAAGTTTTTGAAGTTTGGAGAAGAAACCACAGAGTCAGGTAGAGTATTCCAGACATTGACCACTCTGTTGCTGAAGTCATATTTCCTGCAATCAAGTTTGGTGCGGTTAACCTTGAGTTTGTATTTATTGTTTGCTCTTGTGTTGTTATGGTTGAAGCTGAAGTATTCATTGACAGGTAGGACATTGCAATGTATGATTTTATATACTATACTTAGATTTGACCGAAGGCGGCGTAGTTCTAGGTTTTCTAGGTCTAGAATTTCAAGTCTGGTGGCATAAGGTATGAGTAGAGGAGTGGAGAACTCTTCTTGTGAAATATTTCTGGACTTTCTCAACTGTGTTAATATCAGACATGTAATGTGGGTTCCAAACTGATGAGCTGTATTCAAGTATTGGTCTAGCAAATGTTTTGTATGCTCTAGTTATTAGTGTAATATTACCAGAGAAAAAACTACGTAAGATTAGGTTAACAACTCTTAATGCCTTTTTGACTATGTAGTTACAGTGGGCTCTAGCACTTAGATCATTAGAGAAGAGTACTCCAAGATCCTTGACAGAGTTTGGATCATCAACAAGGTCTTGACTATTCAGCCTCTATTTTATTTTCTGATTTTTTTTGCCAATATGTAGGATAGAGCATTTATTTGTTGAGATTGAAGTTGCCATTTGATTGACCATTCTGATACATAGTCGAGGGTTTTTTTGAAGGATAGCAGTATTGTCTGTGATTTTGAATAGCTTTACATCATCAGCGAAGAGAACGCAGTTGCTCTTGATATGATCACAGGGGTCATTTATGTAGAGTATGAAAAGAGTTGGTCCTAGAACACTGCCTTGGGGGACAACACTGTTGACAGGTACAAGAATTTGATAGGACGCTCCCAATTTTGACCATTTGTTGTCTGTTTGACAGGAATGCTTCTATCCAGCTATGCAGGTGACCAGAGATACCGTAAGATTTTAGTTTTAGGAGTAATTTGTCATGTTCCACTGAATCAAAGGCTTTACAGAAGTCTATGTAGATTGAGTCTATTGCTTTGCCCTGATCGAGTTGTGTAGTCCATATGTTTTTGCAGTGTAAGAGTTGCAGATTACATGATAATTTTTTCCTGAAACCAGATTGTTTATTAGAGAGTAGATTGTTTGTTTCTAAGTGGAGGATGATGGATTGGTTAATAATTGATTCCATGACATTACAGGTGACGCAGCATAGAGATTGGTCTGTAATTTTCAACTAGGCTGGGGTCTCCTTTTTCTTGGTCTAGACTACCTCATATGCTTGACAACGTCTAAACTCTGTGTAAGCAAATTGCCAAGTGCAATTAAAGACTCTGCATTGTTACTAATTAGGTTCCATGTTCTGCTTATGGCATCAAAACCCTAAACAACTTGAGATCAGGATGCTATCAGACTAACTTCCCTCTCACACAGCTGATTAGTCATCTTGCATTTATGGATGCAACTTCTCTGTGGTAGCATCTTTGCTTGGCAGTGCTCTCTCCCATATTACCTTATTTATGTGCCATGGAACTAGAATTTATTGCTATTATTTGATGTTTCCAGAATCAGAGATATCAGATCTTAGGAAAATAACAAGAACAATTATGAAAGATTGTACACACTGTGTCTTCCTACTTATGTACTTTCAGAGTCAGCAGACTGGATGGCGGGAAATAGCCTGATAGATTAGATGGACTGTTCAACTGTTAAAAGTTGAATAGGACTACACTACTTATTCAACTATTTATTCCACTTATTGGCCATTTACACTGCCAGTGTTAATTTCTGAAAACATTAACACTTTATTCTCATTCCTTTGGTTGCTTTATACGTAGCTGTCTGTTTCAGTTTTGTAGATGTGTCAGGAGAATATTGTCAATGTGACCAAAATAAACAATAATCTATTTCAACTAATTCTGTAGGCCCCCACCTGTGCGTGAAGGTGCTCCCAAAGGAACCCAAGTGGTTGTGGTAACTGCTGCTGCCTTGAATCAAACAATTGTCTATTCCATTGTTTCAGGAAATGAAGACGGTAAGTTAAAGTGGCCTTGCATTTGGTCTCAGTAAAGTATATTTTTTAAGGAAGAGGAAGGAGGAAGTAAAAAACCCAAAATGGAAAAAAAGTAAATTTATTATATTCCATTTCAGATACATAGTACAGTTTTAAAGAAGCCATTTTATCCATTTCTAAATTGTTTATAAAATCTTATTTTTCTGCATTCCAGGAGTATTTGCCATTAACAATAGAACAGGAGTTATCTTTATTCAAAAATCTCTGGATTATGAAACTGCAAAAAAATATTTGCTTCGAGTGCAAGCAGATTCCCTGATAGTAGTCCGTTCTAATTTGCCAGTGCCATCCAAAAGTAAGTTAATTTATCTTTCCTTCCTTCTTCCCTCCCTCCTCCTTTCCTTCCTTCCTTCTTTCTTTCCTTCCTTCCCAAAAATTGGATGTTATATCTGCTGTTCTTTTCCTGATCTCCCACTATTTTGAAAATTAACCTTTTATTTGATTATATCTTCTGTGCTAAACATAGGGAGGTTATCAGCCTTGAATCAACAAGATAGGAATAAGGTCCACCCTCTTCAAATCACAGGATATCTGTCCTCCTATAATTAATATGGAATATCATCAGCAGAATTAATATATTCATTTTATTTTATAGCTATTATGTTTTTTTTCATTAAAGATATGAACAATCCAGAAAATGGAGATGTATGTTCAATGTTAAACCAATGTTATTTAAATGAAAAGCAAGAATTAAACATTGCAGTTCTTAACAATGTCACAGAAAACTGGAAAAACACTAAAATTTCTGAAAATTGGTTGCTCCAGCAATTTCCACAGGGAAGAGTGCCTTTGTTTTTCCTGCTTCTTAGCAGTTCAATGCTTATGTTTTTATTTATATTTTTTCCTCCCAATGAAATGAATGGGAGACAAGCTATCTATGTCAGCACCAAGCTTATATGGATTAGTTGTGAATTTCAACAACTAATAAGCAAAGCCAGAAGGACCTAGGATTGAATAGATCTAAGGCTTAATAATATATATTTTCAATTTCTATTTCTGTCAACATTGAAAATGAAAGTTATACAGCCTTACATTTTTCAGTGATCTCTTCAAGACTTGTGAGGCATATCTTCCCAACTGTGGAGCCTTTGGGTTTTTTTTTTAAGGGGTTAGTGTTTAACATCATCCACTGGGGAAAGTCAAAGCAGGACAGCAGGTGGACACAAGCTCCAACCTCTTTCAATACTTCATATACATACAAAAAGTGTGAGGCTTGGATCACAATGTCACGTCCACCGTTGTATCTTTTTGCTTTACAATGACATGTGGCATGTTTTTAGAAAAGACATAAGGCAGTAGTTTTCAACCTGGAGTTTGCAGATCCCGGGGGGGGGGCACGCTGGTGGGCCACAATGTCACAGGAGGTCCATGAAGACTTGAAAAAATGTTATGAGTTAAATCTTGAGCTAAGTGTTGGAGGTCTGTAGCCATGGTCCGTTGTATTAGTTGTTGAAATTCACCAAAGTATTTAAAGGGGGTCGTGGTGAAGAAAAGATTGAAAGCAACTGACAAAAGGTATTTGAAACTTTTTGGTAATCTTAAATAAACATTCTTAGACTTAAACAATAGTGCAATACATTCTGAATTATAACCTAAAATTATTAGAATGTGCATGACACTCTGATTTATGAAGGTCTACTTGCTTCAATCCAATTACCAAACTCAATGACCTAAAGAAATAGAACAAGGAAGGGTATTTTATAGATTGTTCTATTTTTGCACAAAGATAGAAAGACTGCATATACTTGTTTTTCTTTTTAATTTACCTTCCCTACAGAAAAGAAACCATTTTTGGTTCTTTTCCTTTTGGCTATATAACTTTTAGACCAAACTAATTTGCAAATTTCTATTTACCTTCCAGTTTATAGCAGAAGTGAAATGTAATAAAAACTTGGATTTGTTCTTATATATTCATTACAGAAGAATTGGATTGTCTCCATTATTGACTGTTGCCCATTATAAGCACATTATGCAGTTAATGGGAAATACTTTTTAATGGGCAAGGCCTTGATTTCAGTGTGACACCGTTTGTATGCCAGAGATCTTAGGTCCAATGTATGAAACCCTGGAGAGTAGTAATTGTAAATCCTATTGAATTACTAGATAGATCATTCCTGTAATTTTGTGTAAAGGAGCTTATACTGTTACAATTTTCTACTATAAGATATGCAATTAGGATAAAGAGTAAAATTCAAAGAAATAATGAGACAGAGGATGTATTGTAAACAATTATTTGCATTAATCCAGTGTTCCGTTTGACTTTAAATCATAATATTCATGAACCAAAAGATTACACAATACATCTTGCAGGAACATCAAACTCTTGGCTAAATGCAATGAACTTCGGAGCAATTAAAATAATTTTTTTTGATGAGGACAACAAAAACATCTTGCATTTCATCTTATGCTTTTGTTTCAGGATGTATCCTTGTAAAAAAAAAATTAGCCACTAAATGATATGCTACAAATTATACCTTAAGATAAAATGAGTGAAATTCTTTTAAAAAAAACAATAACATTAACAAATAATACCTTCCATCCTTGTAGAATTGCTAGTTCTTCTAGAGCAGTGGTGTCAAACTCAAGGCCAGTGGGCCAGATCTGGCCCACAGTGTGGTTGGATTTAGCCCATAGGCCGTCCTGGTCTACCCAACGCAAAGAAAGATCAGGCCAGTGTAGCTACAGGAAAGATCAGGCCAGTGTAGCTTTTGCCTGGCTCTACCCAGTGCAAAGAAGAAAGATCAGTCCAGCATAGCTTTTGCCCAGACTACCCAGTGCGAAGAGGAAAGATCAGGCCAGTGAGCTTTTGTCCGGACTACCCAGTGCGAAGAGGAAAGATCAGGCCAACGTTGTGTCGGCCCAGTCTACCCAATGCAAAAAAGAAACATGCCCGCTGTTATGTCCTCGGGGCTGACACAAGTTCCCCCTCAGGTCCGTTCATACTGCGGGGGCGTTTGCAGCCCCCATTGGCTGGCTCCCTTCGACAGCCGGCTATAAAAGCTGGCTGCTAGGTCAAGCCAGCCGCTGTTCGCTGGAAGGTCTGTTGTTAGCTTACAGACGCGACAGCCCCCTTTATTCCCCATGAATAAAGTGTGTTATTTAGATGCTCTGGTGTGGCCTCCCCTTTGTTCCGAACTTAACTTTGGCGACGAGGATGGGATGTGGCCAACCAGCAGCAATACCAAAAGAGCTGAAACACACACCAAAACGCTGAACCGTAGCCGCGCCGTTTGAGAGCTCGGTCAGTCGTTGATTGCGGAAGTGAAAGTGGAGCGTGTAGCCGCTCAGTTCAAAAAAGCTACGTGAGAGAAGTGGGGCACTGAGAACCTCAGCCGCCCAGCATTGAGCACAGAATCCAACCGCTGCTGTTCGGATTCTGCTTGTTAGCGAAGCTTTCGGCGCTGCGCTCACAGCCGCCAGAACACATAGGCGCGCGATTTGAATAGCTGTCAGCACGACGCTACAGCTATAGCCGCCTACGCCCTTGTAAGGGTGCGAAATTCAAACGGAAGTCAGTTACGGCGCTACAGCAATAGCCGCCATAGTCACACAGAACGTGTAACCCAGAGAGATCCTTTAGAGCTGAAGCAGCACTGCGAACTGCAGCTGCCATTATTATCAGGGCCTTGTATTCCCAGAGAGAGATTGGTCAGTCTACCAACAGACTGAACACCCAATATGAATTCAAATCCGGCGTTTCCGCCATTTAAGCCAGATGAAGACAAGTGGGACTCTTACAGAAACCACTTCAAACACTACCTTGATGCCATCGGTCTGGCCGACGCTACAGAGAACAGGAAGAAATCGTACTTCCTGAGTTACTGCGGGGCCACAGTATTCGATACCGCCACAGCGCTACTCGCCCCCAGGGAATTAAAGAACGTTCCGTGGTCCGAGCTGTTGGAGACACTCTCTAACCATTATTCCCCAAAGCCATCGCAGAGAGCAAGACGTTTTGCCTTTCGTATGAGGAAACAAACAGATGGAGAATCTATCAATCAGTATATGGCCGCCCTGAGAACCGCAGCTCTCCACTGCGAATTTAAAAATTACCTAGACGACATGCTCCTGGATCAACTTGTCTGTGGAGTCAGAGATGTAAGGTTACAGAGGCGGTTGCTGGCCAGAAAAGATCTCAACCTCACCCAGGCAATCGAGGAAGCTTTGGCCGCTGAACTAGCGACACAATCGGCCGCTGAAATACAAGGAAGCGCAGCCAAACCCAGTCCGGTCACTGTTCATTCCAAGGAAGCAGTGAGTGAAGAAGACCCCACCGAACACTTAGAAGTGCATCGCCTCAAACCTTTCAAACAGCCACAGGTAGGAGCTAGGCCAAAAAACGGCAACGTGCCTAAACACATCCTGTCGTGCCTCTCCTGCGGGGGGTCCCATGCCAGATCGACTTGCAGGTTCAGGAACGCCACCTGCAACAATTGCGACAAGAAAGGCCACATCGCCAGGGCCTGCCAGGCAACGCACGCGGCTCCACAAAAGTCATCGTCCCCTTACTCCCCTCCGGGACCACCCAGGCAAGTAGAAAATTGTTATACGTGCTACCAAGCTAACCACACTTTTTTGACACCTAATAAAATTACCCTCTCTATTCATTTAGAAGGTAAACCCTGTCTTATGGAAGTCGATACCGGATCGACACTATCGATCATCTCTTGGAGCACACTTAAGAAAATACGACCCAACCTGTCCAGGAAGCAACTCCAGAAGAGTCGTCTCACCTTGAGGGATTACCAGGGGAAGAATATTCCAGTACTCGGAACAGGCAAGTTCCTCGTGAGATTCAAATCCTTTAAAGGCCATCTGCCTTTAGTGGTGGTAGATGGTGCCCTCCCTAGCCTTTTGGGGTTGGATTGGTTCCCCTACCTTGGCCTTAGCTTAACGGGAGTACATGCTGTCTCACCTTCCGATATCGACTCACTATTTTCAGACTATGCTGATGTGTTCAGCAATGAATTGGGTTGTTATAATGGTACGCCCATTTCCTTTTCGGTGGACCCCCAAGCAGTTCCCATCCGTTTAAAACCGCGCAGAGTACCATTTGCTCTGCGCGCTAAGCTGGATGCAGAACTGGACAAATTGCTCCAACAAGGGGTGATCGAGCCCACGGATTTTGCTAAATGGGAGACTCCAATTGTCACACCCCTTAAAAAAGATGGTAGTATCAGAATGTGTTCTGACTATAAAACCACAATTAACCGCTATCTACAGACTAGCGCATACCCAGTCCCAGTAATCCAACACTTACTACACACATTTGAGCCGGGAACCATATTCGCCAAATTGGATATGTCACAGGCTTATCAGCAATTTCCTGTGGATAACCAAACGGCCGAACTACAAACTATTGTCACCCACAGAGGGGCGTTTCGATGCAAGCGCCTCCAATTTGGTGTTAGCGTCGCCCCAGGAATCTTCCAGTCATTAATGGAACGGATACTGCAAGGCCTCCCTGGCGTAGTTCCGTACTTTGATGACATTTTGATTTCAGCCAGGGACAGGCCCCAACTTTTCTCAGAGTCAGAGCGGTATTGGATAGGTTCAGGCAGCATGGCCTCAAACTAAAAAGGGAGAAGTGTGCCATCGCCACTAGGCAAGTGGACTTTCTTGGGTATAAAATAGACGCCTCTGGCATCCACCCCATGGAGTCTAAAGTCAAAGCCATTCACGAGGCACCCACTCCGTCTTCCAAGTCAGAATTACAAGCTTTCCTGGGTTTGCTAAACTTCTATGCGTCATTCCTACCCCACAAAGCCTCAGTAGCTGAACCGTTGCATAGACTTCTAGACAAAAACACTCCGTGGCATTGGGGTCCCAAAGAGGAATACGCCTTTAAGGCAGTCAAATCGCTACTCACTTCGGACGCTGTCCTAATACAATTTGACCAGCACCTTCCTCTAGTCTTAGCTGCAGATGCCTCACCTTTCGGGATCGGGGCTGTCTTAAGCCACAGACTTCCCAACGGCTCCGAAGCGCCAATCGCATTCTTTTCTAGAACCTTGTCAACAACCGAGCGTAATTATAGCCAAATTGACAAAGAGGCCCTAGCCGCCGTTGCTGCGGTCAAAAAATTCCATGAATTTCTTTTTGGTCACAACTTCGAACTTGTCACAGATCACAAACCAAGTCTTGTCCCCCAGGATGACTAGGTGGACCCTATTCCTGGCGGCCTACTCGTACAAACTGGTTCACTGCCCAGGAAAAAACCTCAGCCACGCCGACGCCCTCAGCCGCTGCCCGTTGCCAGCACCCGTGGAGGACCCGGCCCCGGTCCATGCCATTTTCGATGCCAGTGAGTTCGACATCCCAGTCACCGCTGGCGACATCGCTCTCCACTCAAAAAAAGATAAACTTATCGCCCAGGTTCTGGACTGGGTACGGAGGGGGTGGCCGGGCGGTAATCTCTCAACTGAATTCTCACCGTTCAAAACCCGCCAGCAAGAACTTTCCAGTTTACAGGGCTGCCTGTTATGGGGGACCAGAGTTGTCATTCCAAAACCTCTGCGCACACCCGTCCTGAAGGCATTACATGAGGGGCACCCTGGCATCGTCCGGATGAAAGCGTTGGCTCGGAGTTACGTCTGGTGGCCGGGCATGGACAACGAGATCACGAAATGGGTAAGCTCCTGCCGCCCCTGTCAACAATCCAGGCCAGCACCACCGATCACCACCCCAACCAAATGGGAAAGTACCAACGCACCGTGGTCACGGTTGCATATTGACTTGGCCGGGCCATTCCACGGCAAGACCTTCCTGGTGGTCATGGATTCATTCTCCAAATGGATCGATGTAGCTCTCCTACCCACAACCACCACCCGAGCAATTGCCCAGGCTCTGACCCGCTTATTTGTTACGCACGGTCTGCCCGACACCATAGTCTCAGACAATGGGCCCCAATTTACGTCCACAGAATTCAGCCGGTATGCCACCAACCTGGGCATCCGGCATATCCTAACGGCCCCTTTCCATCCCGCTAGCAATGGGTTGGTGGAGAGAGCCGTTAGGTCAGCAAAAGAGGCGTTGGCAAGATTCACTCAAGACGACTGGCACTCCAGACTCTCGCGTTTTCTCTTAAGCCAACACTCGACCCCATGTACTGTCACAAACAGGTCCCCAGCCGAATTACTGATGGGCAGACGGCTAAGGACAGTGCTGGATAGACTGCATCCCCACTATTGCCCAGACACACCATTGGGCTCTAACACTAGGGTCAGGAGTTTTGTATTACAGGACCAAGTTTTTGTCAGGAACTACGCAGGCGATCCCCTGTGGGTACCTGGGAAGATCGTGGCCATCACCGGGCCAAGGTCATACCGCATCCAGTTGGGGGACGGGCGTATCTGGCGGAGGCATCTGGACCAGATAAGAAGTCGCCAGGGCGAACATGCCGACGCTGACCCAGGGACTTCAGTGACCCTCCAATCGCCGCACCCGAATCCTAGCTGGGACCTCCAGAGTGACCAGTCGCCACCAGCCGAATCGAGGGAACGGACGGTAGACCGGGACCGTCCTACAGAGTCATCAGCCGTACCAGCTGATGACACCACCGGGTTGCGTGACAATGACAATTTAACAATCCAACCCAAGGACTGTGACCACTCCCAGACTCCAGTCCGGACTCCAGATCGACCCTGTTGCCCGGCAAGGCCAGTTACAGACTCCCAGAACTCTATGCCACTTTGTGCATCGCCAGAATTGCGCCGGTCGGGGCGCTCACACAAACCACCAGCTTACTTAAAGGACTATTAGTGTTCGTATCTAGGGGGAAGGGGTGTTATGTCCTCGGGGCTGACACAAGTTCCCCCTCAGGTCCGTTCATACTGCGGGGGCGTTTGCAGCCCCCATTGGCTGGCTCCCTTCGACAGCCGGCTATAAAAGCCGGCTGCTAGGTCGAGCCAACCGCTGTTCGCTGGAAGGTCTGTTGTTAGCTTACAGACACGACAGCCCCCTTTATTCCCCATGAATAAAGTGTGTTATTGAGATGCTCTGGTGTGGCCTCCCCTTTGTTCCGAACTTAACACCCGCAGTTTGGGGCGTGATGTCAAGCTAGCCATGCCCACCCAGTCGACCACGCCCACCTAGTCAGCCACACCCACCTGGCTCCCCAAGGTCAACCACAGCCCTGATGCGGCTTCAGTGAAATTAAGTTTGACACCCCTGTTCTAGAGGAAATAAAATGTATAAAGTATTTGTATTCTACATTATTTCAATGACTATCTGCTTATACTGTATGTCAAGTTTCTTGCCGTCTACTTTAGAAGATAAGAAACTTTACATAATTAATATAACAGGAGATGGGACATTTTAGAAAGTGGGAAACTTGAAAAAAATCTTTATTTGCAAAAATAGCATTAAATAATATAAAACAGTATTCTGAAGTTTCTTTTTGTCTTTATTAACCAATTTCATACATTCAGATTTTTTTTTATATACTATATATGCATGCCCTTCTTCTACTCTTAGTCCTTGAACAATTGGCAGGGATAATCTCTCAACATTATATTTCTTTCAGTTCTCTGATATAATTTTATCTGTAAGATAAGAATAGCAGCCCTCTTGTTCATATGTTTATTTTGTCACATTCCTTCGTGTTTTCCATGGCTTTTTGAATTGTGAACAGCAGCCATCAGTTATGCAAAAGTCTAGGACAATCTAAATCAATGAGTTTTATTTATATTACACAAAATGGAGACACATGGCATTTTCTTCCATCTTGACAAGACCTTCACAAGAATTGAAAGTATACCTTAGATTTATACACATTTTAGAATGTATTCAAACATTACCTCCCTTGTGCACCCATATTCCTCAACTTTTATTTTGATAGAACTCCATTTTTCTCCTTTTTAACGTTCATGGTTTGCATTGACCTGAAACTGCTGACATAGATTGGTCGTGGCCAGTGGTGGGATTCAAATCTTTGTACTACTGGTTCTGTGGGCGTGGCTTGGTTGGTGTGGCAGGGGAAAGATACTGTAAAATCTCAGAGGTGGCATTTGCCGTTCTCCAAGCTACTCAAAATTTCCACTACCGGTTCTCCAGAATTGGTCAGAACCTGCTGAATCTTGGCATTCTAAACTAAAATGAAATTTGTACAAGTTTGTAGTTTTATGGGCCCAGAGTTAATTATCTGTTTAATACAGAGGTTAAAACTTTTTCACCTCTGTTAGTATAAACTTAGTCAGACTATTGTACAATTTGCAAGGAAAAAAAGCATACTTTATTGCAAGTACTTTCTGAATCCTCAGGAAATGTAAGCTGTCATTCTTCAACCAGTCAGTTCTCCTGATTTCATGCCATATCCCCAAATATATGGAGATGGTACGGAAAAATCAATACTTGAAAAGTTGTGAATCCTTCCTAGACTTCCAATTCTCTGTGAAGAAAGTTTATATGCATGGTACAATCTTCATTGTCAATAGGGACTCGGGAAATATAGGCAAGCTATCAGTAGGTTGCCCCATCCAAAATACTCACCATGGAAACTAAATGTGTTTATCCATACACCCTAATTGAACAGTGAAAAAAACCCATCCACTGATAAATAAAAATATGCTTATTTTTTCCCCCTTAGAGTTATAGCATGCTTGGCTTGTGTCAGCTACTCTAGTGACTAGCTTAGAGCATATTTTGAGTGGAATTAATCATTTCCAAGGAAACAGCTCACTGACATTTGCAGTACAGGTAATTCTCAACTTATAACCATTCATTTAGTGACCATTTGAGGTTACAACAGCACTGGAAAAAAAATGAGACTTATGATCAAAATTTGACACATTCCCATGGTCATGAGATTCAGACATGTTTTACGACAGTTTCAATGTCCCAGGATCATGTATTCACCTTTTGCTGCCTTCTGACAGACAAAAATCAATGGGGAAGCCAGATTTACTCTATAATCATGTTCCTAACTTAACAAGTGTAATGATACGCTTCACAACTGTGTCAAGAAAGACCGTAAAATGGGACAAAATTCACTGTTTCAGTTGACCACAGAAATGTTAGGCTCACTTGTGATTGCAAATTGAAGCCTTCCTGTAGAGGCTATGACAGAAGGAACCATCATTGTGGCCATGTTCCTTTCTTATCAAAGATTTCAAAGTGTCTTAGCTGATGAATACAATTTTGAGAAGCTGTCATGGAATAGCTGAAATTTTATCCATAGCTAACCATGTAATAACAATTATTCATTGAAACATGAGATTATTACCCATCACCTTCTTAAACTTCTCAGAATACTCTCTTCAATATACTCTCATTTACCATTGATAGGAGGAGGGAGAGAGGGGACAAACTGATGTAGCTGTCTGTTTTTGTATCTATCTATTGGGAGCCCAGATACTTTCTTGGAAATAAGGAACATGATAGGAACCAAGGAAGAAGTCGTTGCATCATAATTTGCATAATTTGGATGGGTTCTATATGAAAGTATGTGCTTGTAAACCAGATCTCAGGTGAAACACTGCTGATGTAAGAATAATTAACAAAGAAAAGAAAATAACATAATATTTTACGGGTAATCCTTTTTTATATGGTGCCAGAACTTTCATAAAAGATCATTTTTCTTTTGTTGTATAATGTTCATGCTGTATTCATGCTGGCCCCTTTTTTGCTTTGATTGCCTCTTTTTCTGATCTGTGAACAAAGTGATATTTTGGGGATCAAAGCTCCTTTCCTGGGATTGCTGACAAGACTTCTATGCAGAAATAGTTGTTTTTCTTCTTCCTGGCTTCGCAGCTTTTCTGCCAATTTGTAAAAAAATTCAAGACACACCTCTCTTGCCTTGAAGCTAAGTAAAGAAAGCATCATGTGAAAACATCATTTGAAAAGAAGGTGACAGGAGAGGCCTGGTGTTCAGTGAACCAGGCCAATTGTTGGTGACATTTTGGCTCCACATTGTGGAATATTATATACTGCTAGGTATGCTTTTTTTTTTGTTGTGTCTGAAATGAAATAGGTTCAACCTATTGGTTATCCAAAAAACCCAAAAATGCTGACACGGGTGCTATTGCTTTGAATAGGTTGAACCTATTTCGTTCAGTAAAATGTAGTGACCCATTCTTTTAACAAATGCTTTAAATGTTGGGTGACAATTGCATTGTGTCTTTGATGAGCTGTCTTTCATTTTATTCTGCCTCACCTGTTCAACAAATTCATGTTGCAGGCTGAACAATGTAGGCAGTTTATTGCGATGTGATGCATGTTATTCATTCATTCTGCAAGCAATCAAAACTATGTAGTGGCACAAGAGCATTTTTAACAAAGACAGGTAGACCTCAGCTTGCAATCACAATTGAGCACAAAATTTCTTTTGCAAAGTTATTAAGTGATTTCCCCCCGCATTTTATGGCCTTTCTCCTCACAGTGGTTAAGTGAATCACTGCACAATTGTTAGTCTTGTCCACTAAATTGTGGACAAGATCTTAAGACAATTTTAGATCCAATTATCATTTTGAGATGCTAACTGGAAGAAGATTCTTTAAAACTGTGACTCTCTAAGGAGTTTGCACAAACTTTGTGACCTCTTTAAAAATATGAGACAGAACATCAAATGAATATGAAATCAGGAATCCAAAATATCATTCTTAAAGAGAAGAATCTAGAATTTTATTGCACTTGAAATAACTATGATGATCTTTCTTTTAAACCAGGTTTCTTATAATTTTCCATGATTTAATGGAGAATATACATTGTTTATGTATTTAAAGAACTGACACTTGTTTAGGGAAGAAATATTTTATACTCCATTTATGCTGTATGGTTTACTTAAATGTGTGCATACAAAAAGGCTCTGAAGCCTTTAAAACATGAAATTGATTGGTGATAATCCATGGTATTGTTCTTATTTTTTGCTACTAATTAGTGTGAAAAGTCTGTTTTAAAAGCAAGTGTTCTGGAAAAAAATGGCTTTTTGGTGAACAAGTGTATACACCAATGGTGGCTAACCTTTTGGGGCCAACAACCAGAAGGCAATGCGCGTCCCCCATGCCTCCTGCACATGCACATGCAATCCCGCTACTGCCCCCACCCCACCCCTTACCTGTACTGCACCTCACAGCTAATTTTCGGCTGGTTTAAGGTCTTTTTCGGATTCCCAGAGGCTTGAAAAAAGCCTCTGCAGGCCGAATAGGCCCGTTTCGTCTCTTCCTGTAATACCGGAAGTAACAAAATGGGCCTATTCGGCCTGCAGAGGCTTTTCTCAAGCTTCTGGGAGGCCGAAAAACGCCTCAAACCAGCCACAAATCAGCTATGAGGTACGCACATGCGCAGTGAGGTAAGTTTGTCTGCGGCTCGTGTGCTGGCATAAATGGCTCTGCGTGCCACTTGTGGCATGCATGCCCTAGGTTCGCCATCACAGGTATACACTATATTAAACTAATATATACAAATCTACTGGCAAAAGAACAAGCAATGGGCACACCCTTGTACAATACTGTAGTCGATATGACAGATAGTATTCAGTGTTATGGTTCTCTTTTTGATTTAATGCACTTGAAGCAATGGCATTCTGAACCAGTGCTTGATCAGGGTAATGGACTGAATAAGAGTCAATAATCTGACTCACACCAGACAAGAGAGAATATTGTTTGTGGGTGGCATATCTGTCCATTTGATGGTCCTAGAAGGGCATTAACTGCCCCAAAGAATCCCAAAGGTGCTTTTTCAAAAGGCAACTGGATTTCCTTTGTTTGTTTGTTTTACTTGAAGATGTTTCACTTGCATCCAAGAAGCCTTCTCAGTTCTGACTGGGTGCTGGGGAATGGAAGGATTTATATTCTGTTGTAGATGAGGTGGTGATACGAGGCAGACACGGCGGTAAAGGTTAACATTGCTTTATTCAAAACATATTCCTTGCGGTCATGAGGACCCAGATTGTTGGGGGCAATATGCTGACTCTGTAAACTGCTTAGAGAGGGCTATAAAGCATTATGAAGCAGTATATAAGTCTAATGCTATTGCTATTTGGAAAGTAATGAAGCTAATGAGTCACCTTCAGAGTGCAACCAGATGATTGCAAGGAATATAAATCCTTCCATTCCCCAGCGTTTAGTCAGAAATGAAGAGGCTTCTTGGATGAGGAGCAAAAGTCTTCAAGGAAAAAAACAAAGTCCAGTTGCCTTTGAAAAAGTATTTTTGGGACAACCATGACCTGGATGATTGAGAATCTCCATAGACATTTTGCCCTAAAGGCATTTTGCCCTTCTATCACCAATGAGTTAGACCAGACCAGGAAATCAACTCTACAGGAAGGCCAGAACTAAATGTTATTGAGATGGGTTCAGTGCATTTTTATTATTCAGTAATAATTGCTCAATCTTGCAAATCTGCTTATGCTCTGCCTGCCCTCTTCTTCCTACTCAAGTGTATTGCCAAGACCTTGCCTGAGGCTGTTTCAGCCTCCTTTGCCTAGAGAAGAACTTTTTGCCTATTTCTATCAAGGTCATCTTCTTTAATCTCAGCAAGTACCCAGTTTTGAGGGTTCCTAGATCCATCACTGTCAGCCCTTTGAGGTAGACCAGAATAGGAAACTCAAGTTATGAATACTAATACTGCTTTTATTAAACACTTACAGTAACTGAATCTTGCAAGCCTGAAACCATCTCACATTTCTGCTTTGGACATTGACTTTTTTTTTAATCTGACCATTGTCTTGGTTAGGCTTCTTCCTCCTCTTCCCTCAAGGTTATTTTCACAGTCCATTGCACAGTGTCACTAGAGACCTAGTTGGCCTTGCTAGTACAGAGTGTCTTACATTAACTTCAGTTCATTTATCAACTGTACTCTTTCCTGGACAGGGACCACCTCACAACTGTTTTTCACACTCCAGTAACTTCCCCACTGGATTATTGCAATGGATTGCTTGTGTGGCTGCCTTGGTTCAAAATAAAGCTTAATGGGATCAGCTCATATAATATTATAGCAACAGTACGTAGGTTTATATACTAAGTGGTTCCTTAGTACTTAGGTCCTTTAGAGCTTTCCAGCACTCTCTGGGTAGTTTACAGTGTCTGCATATTGACCCCAACAATTTGGGTCCTTGTTTTACTGACCTCAGAAAGATGGAAGGCTGAGTCAACCTTGAGGGTATGGGCGGAGTTTGCTTGCAATACTGCATTCTAACCACTGCACTTCAGGACTTCTTACATTATGCTGGTAAGTTGCCATCCAGTCTAGCTGCTGGTCTGTTGGATTCAGAACAGATAACCTAAAGGAGCATCTTCTTCTATATGCACCTACCTGGACCTTAAGATCTTAAAATGAGATTCTTCTCAAGGTCTTCCACCAAAATAAATGAGCAGAGGGAAATATTTCCTGTAGTGACACCCTGTTTGTGGAAAATACTCCCTAGTGAGGTCTGGTCTACTGGTGCCCATATTTTGACACTAGATGAAGACCTCCCAGGCTTTTAAATAATATTTAAATGCATTCTAATCTTATATTAGTTCATATTGTTTTAGGCTGGGACGAGAGCCTTGTTCCTGCCTAGTTTTGGATTTGATTTGATTTGATTCCATAGGTTTAACTAGAATTATATTTCTTGTTTAGAAAGTTTAGGATCCTGGACAAAAATTAATTTTTAAATAATAAAACAAATAGTCTCAAAAATATTGCAAGTCAAGGGGAGGTCACAAAGGTAAGAGCGATAAAATAAATTTTTAAAAAAGAAGGAGATTATGAAAAGACTGGAAGAGGTCAATGTAATACCCAAAGCTATATTTGTTAGGTAATTTTTAAAGGCAGCCAACATGTACCAAAGCAAGCTCAAACCAGCATTGTGATTTTTTTTTTAATTGGGAAATCCACTCAGTGTTAAATTTCATAGCTTTAAAAAACGTTCCTCAGTTTCACATAATCATAATGTGATAATTATAGTGTACCTAGCCTGAGTTTTAGGACAGGACAATATATGCATGTATAATGCATTGCTAAAAGCATGATGTAAAATGAAGATTGTTATCATTAACAGTACATTGCTTGAACATAAAAGTGAACCATATATTTTTATGTGGGCTCTATAGAAAATCTTATCTCAGAATATAGAGTCATAGAGTTGGAAGGGATCTAAGAGATCATCAGTGCAACCCTCTACACCCTGCAGGATGCACTACACCATATCCAACAAATGATTCTCCAGCCACTGTTTGAAAACCTCCAGTGAAGGGGAAGAAACCACTCAATAAGTAAACTGTTTCACTGATTGACATGTTTTTCCTAATGTCTAATCTGTATCTTTGAAATTTAAATGCATCGGTTCTAATTTCACTCTCTGGAACAAAGGAGAATAAATCTGAATCCCACACAATGTGACAGTTTTGGGGGGAAATTGAAGATATCTCTCACGTTTCCCCTTATCTTTCTCTACTGCATGCTAAACATACTTAAATGTAATTGTTTCTGATAGAATTTGGTTTCTAGTCCTTTCATCATCTTAGTAACCTTTTTCTGGGCTTATCAATGTTTTGTTTTAAACTGGGTGTGCAGAACTGAATGCAATACTCAAGCGAGGCCTGACCATGACAGAGAAGAGTAGGATAATTAGTTTCTCTTCTTGTTTGCTTCCCATACTGTTTGTATTGGCATAAAAGTATCTAGGAGCAGACTAGCAGTGATATAACAATCTTCCAATGTCTGAAGGGTTGCCATAAAGAAGAGGGGGCCTGTTTTGCAAGGAGTGGGAACTAACGTTGTAGTAAAATGTTAGTCAGTATTCAATTAGAGTGGATAATATGTGTATAATGTATTGAGGTTTCTTGATAGCAATAGCGATAGTAATAGCACTTAGACTTCACAGTGCTTTTTTTACAGCCGCCTCTAAGTGGTTTATAGAGCCAGAAAATTTCCTCCAAGAATCTGGTCCTCATTTTACCCAACTCAAAAGGATGGAAGGCTGCATCAACCTTGACCCTGGTGAGATTTGATCTGCCAGCAGCTGGCAGTCAGCATAAGTAACCTGAAGTACTGCATTCTAACCACTGTACCACCCCTCATGATGCACTTTTGATGCACCTTTTTTAATGTTTTGTTTGATTTGTGTTGTTTTTCCTTTCATGTCTTCTTGGGTTTTTATTTAGTTTTGTATTTTTTTTTAAAGAGCCGTGGTGGCGCAGTGGTTAGAAGTATTGCAGGCTACTTCTGCTGACTGCCAGCTGTCTGCAATTTGGCAGCTCAAATCTCACCAGGGTCAAGGTTGATTCAGCCTTCCATCCTTCTGAGGTCGATAAATGAGGACCAAGTTTTGGGGGGGCAGTATACTGACTCTGTAAATCACTTCGAGAAGGCTATAAAGCCCTGTTAAGTGGTATATAAGTCTAAATGCTATTGCTATTTTGTATTTTAACTTTGTTCTGAATAAAATAAAAAAAATATTTAAGAAAGAAGAAGAGGGGATTAACCTATTCTTCAAACACCTGAAGGCAGGACAAGAAGCAATGGATGGAAGCTAATCAAGGAGAGAAGCAACTTAGAACTAAGGAGAAATTTCCTGACAGTTAGAACAATTAATCAGTGGAACAACTTGCCTCCAGAAGTTGTGAATGCTCCAACACTGGAAGTTTTTAAGAGATAGAACTGAAATGGAATAGGGTTTCCTGCCTGATCAGGGGATTGGAGTAGAAGACCTCCAAGATCCCTTCCAACTCTATTATTCTGTTATCTTTGTAATTGGCACTCTTTGCTAGACTGATGCTTGTATTTTAGCTATTTCCTATCTGTATGACTACTTATCTTGTCAGCAGCGTCCTCAGCTCTGGTGTTTCAGAGCCTTCCCTTCTTTGACCTGGACTAGGAAACCTCCAAACCTCTTCCACTCCTATGATTCTATGAATCTCTAAGTACTGTAAGTATCTCCTGCTGAGCTGGTCTGGTAGCTCAGTCTGGTAGATTTTTTTTTTTTTTAGTTCCTTTGTGGAATGAAGAACATGCGTGCTGTGGCATACAGAGTACCAATAACATCTAATGAAATACGTTTATGCAAACAGATGTTCATTGGATTGGGAATTGTTTTGTTTTATGTCACATTTTTCATTGCATCAAAAATAGCTCTTGATGAACAGGTCTTCCATTAACAGAAAGGCATCTCTAGATACTAATCAAAATTTTGAGAGCTGAAAGCACAATATAGAAAGTGTTTTTTTTTTTCATGATTTGTAGATATCATAAATTAACATCCTTATACTAAAACTGAAGTTGGATATTTAAAACATCAAAGCTTTGTTAATCTACCTTTCTTGTATAATTAATTAATAATCTGATTAGAATTTTTTATTTTTTATTCGTTTTGCTGCTATATTCATATATTGCTCCTCTGTTTTCTATTAGAATCAGTGGAAACTGATTAAAACACATATATTAAAACACATGTTTTGGGGGTTCTGCATGATGCTTTGTTGGTATTAATAGTATTAATATTCTCTCTTGCAAAATTCTGTTTTTTCCTATATACCCAAAAGAACAAGATATTGGATTTTACCATGCACTGGAGAGCAAACCTATATTATTATCTTGGCATGTAGATGTTTTATTATAGTCTTTACAGTTACTCTTTACAACCTTGTTAGAAGGCTATTAAATACTGAATAACTCATAGGTATGAACAAAAACAACAGTAAAATATATGCCATATGAAGTGATGAGGCAAAATGAAGATTGTTAATTAAATGTCAGTGAAGTTTAATCTGATAGATATTTGAATGTATCCATATAATCCATGTCCAAGAGGAAGAAACATTTTAAGTGTTTGATATCAGAAATCAGAGCAATTTTCATTACTGTGATCCAGTATTAAAAATTCTTTAACTACTCTTCACAATATGGTTGCCAAGTGACAGCACCATATCACTTATTCCTTTGTTTGTAGCAGCTGTAGAAATAATACTCCATTGTGTTTGCTTATAACTATATTGATGTTAAACAAGATTGATGACAAGTCTGATAACAGGGAAAAAATTTCATTGAAGCAATCATTTTATATGACACATTAGTATACAGAAAAGCTCATCGCACATATTACTGAATTGTGAAAATCTGGTTTTAAGAAAGTTTATGGTAACACTGAAAATATTATTTTAGGTGGCTTTGTCATAACCTTTCTGAGAATAGAACTCTAAGTATTTCAAGAAAACATAATAATATGTGAAGAAAATATAGGACAATTAGATTGAGGCAGAAGAAAGAGGGAAGGATTCCAGTCATGGATTCAATGATATAGAAGAGTAAAATACTAACCTTCAGTTGTAATCTCAAAGACACTTTTTTAAAAGGCAACTGGACTTTGTTGAAGATGTTTCACTTGTCATTCAAGAAGCTTTTTCAGTTCTGAGTCAGAATATCAGTCACAACTGAAGAAGCTTCTTGAATGAGAAGCAAAACATCTTCAAAGAAAGACTAAGTCCAGTTGCCTTTTGAAAAAGCACCTTTGGAACAACCATGACTTGGATGACTGAGAATCTCCATAGACATCTCCACTTGGTATTTTGGGGAGTCCTACCTATGAAGTGGGATATAATGCATGTCTTCAGAAATATCAGTGCAATTATTCTATCAACTTTCTTTTAATAGCTTAGTCAAACAATGTTTGTACTTAGAGTGGTTATTTTGGAAAAATGCTTAGGAATACATTAGGTTCTCCGAAAAATTCCCTGAGCTTGAAGTATTATTTAAATATTAAAGACATTTTAATTCATAGTACATATAGTGAAAATTTATATTTTCCAGAAAATGTTTAACCTTTCTGCTTTCAGTCAATACTAACATTTTATCAGTTCTGCCGTTTCAGAACTAAACTATAGGTATGCAGTAATTTCTAGATAAAATGTTGAAGGTATAACTAAAAATGTACATCTTATACAGATTTATAAAGTTTAAAAGAGGCTGGTCTAAATTTCTAATTTTAAATATTTTCCTCATATTGTCTCATTCAGAACAGGCATTTATGTATGGTAAAGTGGGATTGCATCAGCCTTTCCCCAAACTGTACTATATTCTACAGTTGATTTAACTGGGCAATAACCTCTGATGTCAAATGCTGCAATTGTATGCTTGCAATATGATGTCTATGCAAAGTGTGTTAGTTCTAGCATTGGATTCTCATTAAACATATGCTATAATATGCCACCCACCCACCCACCCATAATTGTGAGTTGAATCTTCTGATTATTGAGATGATGAATGACACATATAAACTGCAACATAAAACTCAGCCATTGCTATTTTCAGTGTCACAGTAAACAATCAGTATTGGTTACCATGTCATGAAAATGCAGTGCAGCTTATAAAACAGTTTTTTGTCAGATGCAGGGACATCAATCCAAGCAATGATCTCTTTCTTTTTTGTCCCTACAGCATAGGTGGCAGTAATTTCTATGAAGAAGGGGTGTCAAACTCAATGCAGGGGGTACCTAGATCTGGCCCGCAGGGCCACTCTGGAAACAGCAAAAGACTGGCCTGTGGTGCTTCTGCCAGTGAAAATGGGCTCCCAAGTTCCGTTTTTGGCTGCCATGACTTCCTGCAACCCAATGCCAGTTTTCACTGGCAGAGGGTTGCAGGAGGCTGTGGCAGCTGAAAACGAAGCTCAAGAGCCCGTTTTCACTGGCAGAACACTTGAGATGTCACAGGCACCCCTGACATGACTGACATCAAGCTGGCTAAACCCACCCTGGCCCCGCCCACCCCAGCCCCTGAGGTCAAACACATCCTTGATGCGGCTCTCAGTGAATTTGAGCTTGACACCCGTGCTATAAAGTCGTCCATACCCAATTTTTAATTGACTTTAACGTTGCAAAAATATTGGTCCATATTTTTATTTTTGTCTTTGTTTTCAACTGTTTGTTGAAATCTTTCAGTGGCCAAGAGTTGCATTTTGTAATTTTTTTTTTTAATAATCCAAATTTGCACTGAGAGAGCTATGAAGCCAAACAATGGGCCTTGGAAAAATTAAAAAATACAGGATTATGTTTAAAATATAAAATAAAATAATAAAATGCACTCTTTCAGCAGTATAATGTGGACTTTCCTCAAAACATGTAATGTTCTGATGTCATATTTCAGAAGTAAACCTATACTTTCTCAATACACTTTGAAAACATATTCATGATTTCAGTGCTAATATCAAAAGTGGCATCCTTCAATTCTAGTTATAGCTTTAGAACTCTTTTTATAGCACAGTGCTCAAAAAGAAAATAATCCAGCATAATCAGGATGGCAGTTATGAATAAACCGATCCCACATATAGCTCCCTGAAATAGTCATAACAAGATGTCATAGGAAAGAATAAATTCTGCAAAGATATAACTTTTTGCTGGGAAATAGGATTTCTTTCAGCAAACTGACTTTACAGTGTTTTGCAGAATGTGCCGATTTATTTTATTAGGATGTCTGGAAAGAGATGTGAGTGCTTTTGATATTTTTTATTTGTTGGTGCTTGGCTTTTTATTTCTAATCTACTCTTTCCAAACCACTGGAATGGAAGGAAATTGTGTAATGAGGCTCAGGATTCTATCTGTTGCTCTCACCAGTCATCAGCACAATAGCTTAGGAATGGGATGAAGTTTAATATGGAGAAGCAATCAAAAGATGACTGGTTTGGAAATGGGTTGGGTCTGGTCAAAGGCTATGTAGAGAAGCATTCATACAGGACAGAAAAGTTGGACAATGTCTTCAAATGTTGCTGATGTATCCATTTTAACTCCTCTTCTTAATATTTCTTAGTCCAGTAACCCAGAGGGAGTGGAGTGTATTCAGCCTGTTCTGTGCTTCCCATTGTACTTATGCACACATTGTATATGGATATAACATTGTACCTATGCACACATCATGCATGGATGTAACACAGGGAAAAGTTAAAAACTCATACCTACACAAAGGCACACCATGTTGTGTGCTCACACAGAAGAAAATAGAAATGCCTCCCTCCTGGTTATCAGCCCTGGTAAAGGTGTTAGTAAAATAGTTCCAAAAGCCGTGATCTGCATGTTTTCATTAACTTGTTTGGGATTGTTATTTACTTTCCATATTGTTACCAAGACTTGGATGCAGTTTTGGATTCTGGTTAGTAGAAAAGAAATGCTTTCAAACCTAACATGCCACAAGCTTTTCAGGACTCCAGTTGCTCCTACTGGGGCCATTCTGGGTTTCAGAATATGAAGCTGATTTTATTTTACAGCATTTTCCTCCTATCTGACGTTAATGTCAGAGTTCAAGGACAAGGAGCACATTCCTCTAGGTTAGTGTCTTATCTAGTGGCCAAATATTCTTAATTTTGAGAAGCCTGTAAGGTTTAGATATTTCAAAGATTCATGTAATGAATAGCTAGTTACAGCTGTGAGCTATTTCACTAAAGCTGTCTGTATTCATTTTTTCAGTTGATTTTATCCAAATGTAAGGATTCACATTTCTTAATACTGTATGATGTCTTCAATTCACCAATAGCTTTACTTTCCTTTTTTTGCCCCTCTCCCTTCCTGCCCTGATAGATGTGGGATGTGCATGCTTCAAAATCAGTGGTGGGATTTAAAAAATTTTACTACTGGTTCTGTGGGCATGGCTTGGTTGGCATGGCAGGGAAAGATAAAATCTCCAGTCAGAGTTGGTATTTGCCGAACTACTCAAAATTACTGCTTCTCCAGAACTGGTCAGAACCTGCTGAATACCACCTCTGTTCAAAATGATTCGTGCAAATATAGCTTGCCTTTAAAAATAAGGGTTGCTGCTTCCAGTGTTCATTAATTTTAAGCAGTGGATTCCATCAAGTTGTTGCATGTTTGGGTGGGTGGGTGGGTGGGTGGGTGGAAGGAAGGAAGGAAGGAAGGAAGGAAGGAAGGAAGGAAGGAAGGAAGGAAGGAAGGAAGGACAGAAAGAAAGAAAGAAAGAAAGAAAGAAAGAAAGAAAGAAAGAGAGAGAGAGAGAGAGAGAGAGAGAGAGAGAGAAAGAAAGAAAGAAAGAAAGAAAGAAAGAAAGAAAGAAAGAAAGAAAGAAAGAAAGAAAGAATTCTTTATTGGCTAAGTGTGATTGGACACATAAGGAATTTGTCGCCGGTGCATAAGCTCACAAGTGTAATATAAACAGCAAGTAATAGGTCATAGATCATAAATCATAGTTATAATCATTAGTTATAAATTACAAATAACAATTGATAAATCATAAGAAATCAATAGAAGATGTAGTTAAGATGAAAAGATGAGAAGTGAGATAGTGATGTAGGAATTAAGTGTTTTGCAGAGTGATGCCATAGGGGGTGGCTATCTTTATGTCTTGTTTTGGCAGGCAATCATCTCTAGTTCTATTTCTATGTTGCTACTATTAAAATGACTCCTGGTGACTCATATAGATAAACTTTCAGTGTTCATATAGCATGACTATGTAATGATTCTATGCACAATCAGTCAAACTGCGCGATCCATAAGATGTAGTAGTCCTTTTTTCTGTGACCTTCTTTTATCTATAAGGCAGTGATCCTAAACAATATATGACTTAAACCTTACTTGTATGCAATTCAAAACATATATAACCAATATCCCATGGATAATATAGTAGAATTGGAAGGGACAAGCAAAGTGGATGACAAGTCTTGCACAGAATGCCTATTAATAATGGTGAAAAGCAACTATAAAAGATGCTAAAAATAGCATCTCTTTAAGCCTTTAGGAGCAAGAATTTAATGCTATTAATTATTTGCTGGAACCTGTATTTGGAATCACCTGAAGAATGAAAAAGAATAACTGAAAACAAAGAAAAATATTTTAAAACTTATTAGGAAGTTTTAAGGAAAATAAAATTCTTGACACATCCATATTCAATATTTCTATGTTAGCAAGAGTTTGATTTTGTCCTTCATTGTAGAGTTTTCAAACTCTTTCTTTTGTTGATTTTTTGGGGGGAGAAAGCAATTCTGTTTAATTTCCATTGCGGCAGCAAAATATAAACTTAGGTTTTTTTCACAAACTTTAGAACAAAAGCATAACTAATAATTTATGGTCCCTAAAAATGTAAATATGCAACAAAATATAAACTTAGTTTCTTCAGAAACTTTAGAAGAAAAGCATGAATTAATTATTTATGGTTCCTAAAAATGTAAATATGCAGCAATTTTCTTTACAGCTTTTCTAACAGCATCTAGAAGAGACATGCTTATGACTTAAGGCATTCAGTGTATTTTAATTTTGCTAACCCTTGTTTTTTTTTTACTTTTAGGCAATACTGCAAAGATATTCATTGAGGTTCAGGATGAAAATGATCATGCCCCTATCTTCACAAAAAAAAATTATATAGGAGGTGTCTCCGAAGATGCTAGAATGTTTTCTTCCGTGATCAAAGTGAAGGTAGGAATTATGCTGAACAACCTGTTTTGCTTTCAATATTTTTAGAAAGTACACTTATAAAGCCTACTACCCATTCAAACACGTACCCTAGAGTCTTATCTGCATGCAGAAAGATCACTCGATGTGCATACAGATTTTCAGCTATCTGAGAGTTGGAAGCTTTACTTATTGAAAACTATTTAACAGAAATTTCCAAAACTGCAGAAGAAGAGTTGAAAGAAATTTGAAAATAAGAACTGTGAAAGGGCTGAAAATTGCTTCACTCCCTTAAATACAGAAGCAGCTTCTATAATAATTCTTTGAGGTTTGATAAATTTTTAATTACTGCTTTTTTTAAATCCCAGAGTATCCTATTAACACTTCCAGTCAGATCCAATATTTTTAACTTATTGTACTTATTGTTTCTACTATACGCTGCCCACTCTTGAAAGTATAATTATTCATAGAATAACAGTTTGAAGGGACTTTGGAAGTCATCTAATCCAATCCCCAGCTCGAACTGGAGATCCTATATCATTTCAGACAAATGGCTGTCCAGTCTCTTCTTGAAAGCCTCAAGTGATGGGGCACTCTCAACTTTTGAAGCAAGCCATTCCACTGGTTAATTGTTCTCAGCGTTAAGAAGTTTCTCCTTAGTTCTAAGTTGCTTCTCTCCTTGATTAGTTTCTATCCATTGCTTCTTGTCTTGCCTTCTGGTACTTTGGAAAATAGACTGACACCCCTTCTTCTTTGTAGTAGCCCCTCAAATATTGGAAGACTGCACCCTTAGTCCTTCTTTTCACTAGACATACCCAACTCCTGCAACTGTTCTTCATATGTTTTAGCCTCACTTAAATATAGAAGCAGCTTCTATTCTTTGAGTTTGATTAATTGTTTTTTTTAATTACTGCTTTCTTTTTAATCCCAAAGCATGCTGTTAATAATTCCAGTCAGATCCAGTATTTTTAACTTGTTATACTTATTGATATAATAAATAGTTTCTAATACAATGCTGCCTACTCTTTAAGGTATAATTATTCTTGCTTAGCCATTATAAGTTCAAAATCTGAACTCCTGTATCTTTGCAATCTTCCCAGAAGATACTATTTAATAGTTGCTACCAGTAGGAAGGTTGGAAAAGGTGATTGATGAGAAATGTTTTTATGTAGTTCAATCTAGCTTTTTCCCCTAGCTGCAATATCTCTGAATTAACATAATAAAGAACTGCCTGAAATAAAATATGGCAGAAACACCTGCTATTGTTCCATTGGATTGGGGAGGGGGGGCTCAAAAAAAGGGGGGTCAAGGAAGACAGAATTCCTTATAAACTAGGCTTTTGGAACTACTTTTCTATTTTAAAAAAAGTTTATACCCTTTTTCAGATTCACTATTGTACATAAAATACAAAATGAGGTAGATAACAAGCTAAATCTAAAAAAATGTAATGAATTATTTTGTGTATTGAAAACAGAATCACTTTTGAATGCAGAGATAATCTACACACAGAGTATTGGATACTGCCTGAAAAATAGAAATATGAAATAAATATTTTCTCATACTTTGTACCTTTCCATGCTATATAACTATGACTATAAAGACGTTTTATTTGTTGGACAAATAGTAATATGATTATAAGGTGCATATTCATTGTGATATCTGATTTCTTTATATTATGCTTATATATAAGTATACCATGTATACTTTTTTCTCATTCTGTATGATAAGTTCCCTCTAAGATTTTAAGGCGATATATGTAATTCTCTTTGTTCCAGGTTTTCCCACATCAACTGCAGCAAAAAGTTTCATTTGGTTGTTTGGTAATTTAATATAATTTGAGCTCCTAAAGCAGTATGGAGCATAAGAAAAATGAACAAATCATATAAATTAAAAGAGCCCTCAAATTTCTTACAGCTCCATCACAGAAAATCTAATGTGCATTCTTTTTTAAGCATTATTTGGGATATACAGTAGACCACGGGTGTCAAACTCTGCGCATCAAGTGCATGACATTTTGTGACATTTTTTCCATTTGTGGATATGGGGTGGGCGTGGCACATGTGGTCCGTGGGCTGCCAGTTGCAGTAGACTGAAAACATTTTCAGGCAGATTAATGTTGTTGTTAAATCATAAGAAATATTTATTTAAACTTTTATTGATTTTCCAAAACTGGATGTTGCCTTGTTATACACATGATAATATTAATGATAACCATATATTTAAATTTCTGATAAAAAATAAATTGTTGGTTTTGCTTTAAATACAGTTCCTTTTAAACACCCAAGTGTTTTAGGTGTTTCTGAAGTTGTCAAATTGTACGGGGCACATTTTGATCAATTAAAATGTTTTGATGATTTTTCTGATTCCATCATTTCTACATCTTATGTGAGGCCATTATAAAAATGGAAAAACAACCAACAAATAACAAAATGTTGTACAACTAAATATTTTCTGCTTTAAATCATTTTTAAAAGTATGTATAGACTTTTAGGGTTCCAAATTCACAGTAGCTCTTCTTACACTGGAGAAAGCCTGAAGTCATGAATAAAGCAAAGGGTTTTTAAAAATGCTATTTTGGTTTTGAAGTTCAAACCTTACACTAAAAACAAAATCAAAGGAATATTTCTGATTACTTAGCTCAGTTGCTACATTTTAATGGAAAGGGAAGTTCTATCAGTGCAAATGTAATAGGAAGAATAATTAAAATGCATACTTAAAATAAGATGTAAGAAAAGAAATAGTTGATCTCTTGAGTAAAAAAAGAAATAAGGTTCCAAATTTTTGCTGAGGTAGAAATGTTCCGTTATTATTGCTATTCTTGTGAGTTTCTCAGCAGGTCATTGACAGTGATAAATGTATGTGAAAACCTGAAAACAGGAAATATCAGAACATTTTGAAGTGAGATTTTTAACTCTTCAGAAGCATTATATGTTTTATATTCTGAGCCAGATTCTAGCACATTAGTTAATCATATTAGATAAACAGCCTTTTCCAAATAATGTGATTTAATCGAACCCTAAAAGGAAGAGTTGTCATGGTGCTGTTGCATTTTTATTTTGAATGAGAGAAAATTGGACATTTATGGCCTATAATGTTGCCAAATTACCAGAGTAGAATCAGTTGAAAACCACAGCTAGATTATTATTATTATTATTGGCTTTCCAGCCGTATACATTCGAGAAATGTAAGCTGCTATTTACATATGTTCAGATTAAAATGTAAACCAGGCTAATTACTCCCTACTGCTATGAAGACAGGTGTGAGGCTTTGCTTACCACTATCTTTTCCCATTTGTGGCATGTTCTCAGTAAATACCAAGCCAAATAGATTATTCTTCAGATGTGTTCTGTTTTTCCCAGACTGGGAGAGGGATGGGAAGCTGTCAGAGGCATCACTAGCAGTGTTCTTCCTTGGGAGAAATTGAATCTTAAGGAGTAGAAACAGTTTTAAAATATTATTTACTTATGCCAGAATCCTGATCAAGCTATCATGTGGCTATTTAAACCAGTCACATTAAATGCATATCATATCATTTGCCTCTCAAGACTTTGATTTTCCTTTAGCAAAAGATAAACCAATAAAGAAGAAAAAGAGGAATAAAGAACACTCTTGTCTATAACTGAGCTGCCAAAGGCTGTGGTTAATGTGTGATGGGAAGTCTCCTTTGTAATGTAAAAGAGAGTCCACAAAGAAGAAAATATATGTCAAAGTGAAGCTAATTATGGATCTTATGAAGCTTTGAATCTTCATTATTTATGTGTTTATAAGTTTGGGATCATACAGAATAGAATTTCAATAACAAGAGTTATAAGGGACCACGGAAGTCTTCTAATCCAACCCTTTGCTCAAGCAGGAAACCTTATACTATTTAGTTGTCCAATGTCTTCTTAAAAACCTTTCATGTTGGACAACACATAACTTTTGGAGGCAACTTGTTCTACTGATTAATTATTCTGTCAGGAAGTTTCTCCTTATTTCTAGGTTGGATATCTCCTTGATTATTTTCCATCCATTGTTTCTGGTCCTGCCTTCAGATTCTTTGGAGAAAAACATGACTCCTTCTTTGTAGCAGCCCTTGAGATATTGGAACACTGCTATCATGTCTCACCTAATCCTTTTTTTCATTAGACTAGACATACACAATTCCAGGAACCATTCTTCATATGTTTTATCCTCCAGTGCCCTAATCATCTTTGTTGCTCCTCTCCTATTTTTGCTCACATAAATAATCCTGTGAGGTAGGTTGAACTGGGAATCACAGTTACTCCACAGAACTTCCATGAGTTGAGGTGGATCAGGCTTTAGATATCCCTACTTCTAATCCAGCATCATAACTACCTTTTTAAAAAAATTTATTGGTTTTTAAAACGAACATAGACAAACAAAACATAAAAACCTCAAGCCATCTTCCCTATATATACATACAGTGTGCCAGTTGGTTTACAAATTGTTTTGTGCTTCCATTTCATAGTCTTCAATTACAATTACATTGTATATATTCTCATTTTTTCAATCAAGTATTAAATACATTAATATTATTGTTAATCATTTGACTATACTTTTATTCATTCATGTTTTACAAAATAATCATATTTAACTGAAATTGTTTCATGAGAGTTGATATTATCATCTTAAATCTATCTTACAATCATTTTTTAGATATAATAAGAAAAGAATACATCTTTATATATTTATTATTTTCTAAGATTCTACATATTTCCTTATTGTATTTTATTATCTAACTATTGATAGAAAAGGTCCCAAATTTTATAAAATTGTTTATCCTTTTTCTCTCTAATTTCAAATGTCAATCTACTCATTGCAGCACATTCCAATATTTTCTTAATGATTTCCTCCTGTGATGGTATTTTCTCATTTTTCCAATTTTAAGCAAATACAATCCTAGCCGCTGTTAAAACATTTACAATCAGGTATTTCAATTCTTTACTATATATTTCAGGTAAAATTCCCAATAAAAATATCTCTGGTTTCAAATCTATATGCTTTTTTGTCATTTTTTCCAACCAAGTGTGGATTTAGTCCAATACTTTTTAGCATCCGCACAAGTCCACCACATATGGTAATATGAGCAAGGTATCTGATGACATTTCCAACATTTTTCAGATTTGTTCTTGAACATTCTTGCTATTCTTGTTGGGGGGAAATGCCACCTGTAAAATGTCTTATACAAATTTTCTTTATATGCTGTTGACATTGTCATTTTATAATTTTGAGACCACAATTTTTGCCATTTCTCTAGATCAATCCCATATCCAAAATTCTTCTCCCAAGCAATCATTGTTTCTTTAACTTATTCTTCTTTTAGTTTAATTTCTAATAAATATCCATACAACTTTTTAATCACCTTTTCATCAGTCCCTGTCAAAATCTTATCTAAGTCAGTTGATTTATCATAGAAACCTTCTGTTTTAAAGTCTTTGTCATACCTTGAATGTATTTGCGCATATGAAAACCAATTCATCTTTATACCTTGTTCCTCTAATTTTTGTAGAGATTTAAGTTCACCCTTTTTATTCAATATTTCACCATATCAAACTGTTTGTTCCTTTTTATATATTATAGGATAAGAAAATGCTTCAATAGTCAATAGCCAGACTGGAATTTTCAAATAACATTGTCTTTTAGTCTTCTCCAGTTTAACCACAGAGACTCCATTTATAATGTCTTCTAAAATACCCCTGTGATTTAGTTCCTTTATACCATAACTATCTTATCACACGACTTTATTGATATCACATGGTTTAAATTTGACACTAATATGGATAAAACTATAGACCAAGCATAACCATGTCTCTTGCTGAAAAGATATATTAGTTAGAACATTTATTTAAATGCCATTCACATAAATGTTATTCTTTTAATAAACAATTTTATAATGAATGACTGCTGAGATCTGCTCTGCTGAGTAACAAAGGTGACAATTTTACATTTTCTGTTTTCCACTAGATTAAGATTTGTATTTTGGAGGGGGGAAAACTTAAGAAAATAAAACAAATTTTTGCAAGTCATCATGTGAGAAAATAAGGATAGATGAATAGAGTGTCAAAATATTTTCCAAAAAAATAAAGCCATTTGCAATGACTAAACAGAAAATGTTATCCACAGTGCTTTGTCAAAGAAAATACTGTCTATTCCCATTAGCCAAAAGAATCAAAGTAGTCATGGGCAGTTGCTGGAGAATAATTGATTTATTAAAACTTGTGGGAGAAGCCACTGGTAAGGACTAATCAATAAACCAGAAGTCTAGATTATTTAGCATCAAGATACTTGAAGGATTATCATTCCAACATGACAAGGACTCCCTATATAGAAGATGATATCAGAAATGCCCCGTTTTCATAAGGCAAGGAGTAGCTAAATCAAGTAGGTTTTATATCTTATCTTTGGGACATGTTCTTTGAAATAGCTTCCATCTAAAAGTTAGATTACACTTTTCCTGTAGGCAAGCAAAACTGAACTTTTCTGAAAGGAGTTTAAGATGTAGTTCTTCAGCACCATTATGTTCTTATTCTACATATTACTATTATCGCTATTTTTGTATATTCTCTTGTAACCTGCTGAGAATCTGAATGGTTTGGTAGATCAAATCAGAAGATAGGATAGAGCTACAAAGCAGAAATCAAGCAATACACAAATAGTCTGTGATTCAGGAATATATCAAAATTCTTTCTCGCTTAAGGAATGCACAAAGCTTCTTTTAACCTTTCCTGTCTAAGAAGAACCAGTAGGCAGATTCTATGGTACTGAACAACTGGGTTCATTATTCATGACAAAACATAATTTGTTTTTAACCATGATTTTATAAACAAAGTTTCATAGTCAGCATTACACTAAGTGAAAGGCAAACAGAGTAGTACAAAACAGATATTCATTTAGTGACTATTCAAAGTTATAAGAAGCACTGAAAAAGTGAAATGACCGTTTTTCACACTTATGACTGTTGCAGGATATCCATGGCTGTGTGATCAAAATTCAGCCACTTGGCAGCTGCCTCATATTTATGATGTTTGCAATGTCCCAGAGTTATGTGATCTTCTTTTGTGACCTCCTGACAAGCAAAATCAATGGGGAAGCCAGATTCATTTAACAACCAAGTTGCTAACTTAACAGCTGCAATGATTCACTTAACAAGTCTAGCAAGAAAGGTGGTAAAATGGGCAAAATTCACTTTAAAACAATCATTCTGGCTCAATTGTGGTTGTAAGTCAAGAACTTCCTATATGTGAACCCCATCAACCATTCCTATACAAGAAGGTACTTCACTAATAAAGCTACTACCTTCAGGTTCAGTGATTCATTACTTGAGATAACTGCAGAGAGATTTTGCTCCTCGTAAGTTGTTCTCTCAAATGCCTGTTGGAACAGGTTGCCAGAGGCAGCTAGACTCTTATTCAATTATCTCTGTCTTATACATCTCAAAATTAATGACATTTAATTCCTGTGGCTACATATATAGGATTCTGGTTTAAGAACATGGATAAACCAGGCTTAGATATTCTGTCTAAAACAATTGATCATTTTTAACTGAAGAACAGTTTATCCAAATAAATTTCTTCAATCTCCATTCATTTTAGTCATCTATCTATCATTGTTATTCAACATAGAAAAATGTTTTAAAGTTGGATCTTCAAAAGCCATGTTGTCTGGGAATTCTGAATGCCTTAGTTTCCACATAACTGCAAATTGGAGAAAACAGTTCTATATTATATCATATATTGGGAGCTAAACAAGTTCTTTTGGCTTGTGTACTCTTGTAGTTACCAATATACTTCTCTATATATAATTTTAACTATCCCAGGTAATTAGTTTTTATAATTATTAATTTGTACTGTAGGAATTTATGTGCATTGGAATAAAATAAAGCAAAGCAGTTACATGCTTCTAACATGATCTCCATTTATTTATCTGAGAGCCATAAAAAATGGCTTCAATCTGATGGGTGCTTATATAGTAATTTAAGTTGAAATTAATTCCTAGGATTTTTACAAGATATTGCTGTAGCTTAAATATCCAAAGAGTAATGATGTACTTCTATTTCTCATACTGAAATACAATATGAACCAGAAATATACTTTCTTGTATAATATTATTGGTGGTCTCCTATTAAATTGAATTAAATGTTTTGGACCAAATAAAGAAGAAAGTATTTCTGACAGAGTAATGAATTTAAAACAAATAAGAACAGACAGGCAAGGAATTATAATCAATTCACATATATTTCATGAAAAATAAAAAAATGTGCAGTAAATGTATCTTTTAACTTTACAAATTTAATCCTATTGCATCAGGAAACTAATGAAACAAATTTAATCCTATTTTTCTATTTATTGTGGAGTTCTTAATAAAATACCTATTTTGAAAAGGTATAAATGTAAAGCATTTCTCAAATATATGCGCTCTCTCTCTCTCTCTCTCTCTCTCTCTCTCTCTCGCTATCTATCTATATGTGTGCACATGTGTGTGTGTGTGTGTGTGTGTGTGTGTGATATATATATATATATGGTATTCAGCTTTGTTCGGGTATTTTCCCACGTTTTTCCCCAATGTGGGAAAATACCCGAACAAAGCTGAATACCATACATGTAAGTACCCGTGAAAACTTAAGAAAACACACACACACACATTATATATATATATATATATATATAAAATCTCCCCAGAATAAATGTGTGCACTTTCAATAATATGTATACAACATAAATTAAAGCAAATTATTTTACTATCTAAACCAATTATTTTAAAAAAATAAAAATAAATTAGAAGAAAGTATATTCTGTCACTTAACTAATTTGAGCATTTCAATAATTAATAAATTAATAATACACAAATTAATATTAATAGACATACACATACAAATACTTACAAGAAGAGTTTTGCTTCAATTCTATTCTTTCATTTCATTTTTTTCTCTTTTCAACCTTTTCTCCATTTTCCTCAGGAACAACGTTTTTGCAATCACTGAAAAAATGATCTGTCCCACATTCTGAAACTTCCATCAGCCTTGTTTCCTTTATTAATTCTGCACAGCTTTTCATCATAAACACAATCTAATAACATGCTTTTCAAAGTGGATGCCTCCCTTGGCCATATGCACATTTAAATGGGATTAAGTTTAAATAACATAATCAAAATTGGCCTATGCACAGATATTTATAATTCTTTTTCTTATTTATTTCTGTAGTTGCCCAGAGTCATGCTATATGACTTTGAGCAGTATACAAAATGAACTGACAACTCTAATCAATCAATCTAAAAATAATTTCATTCAAAGTATACTAAAATAGTAGAATGTCAATCAAAACAGAAATCTTCATCAATTGTGGGCTCAATTCATAAAGAGATCAGGACTTTTTCTCTCATCAATTCACAACAACGAAAACAACGTTTTAGCATATTCATTCAGAATATTATACCTTTAAAAAAAAACTCATTACCAGGTCTTTCACTATCACTATTCACTGAAATATAACAAGTAATTATCACTAATCTATGAATTCCTCATTTCATACATGGACTAAATAGGATAGATGACATGAATTCATAATTTCTGATGTGCATTCCAGCTTTTTAAATTTAGAATTAAATGTATACTCTTGCCTCCATGTTTGCATTCTTGAAGTCCAAAGTGTAAAGCCACCATCAATCAGACTGATCCCATCCTTGGTGCTAGCTTGAGAGTAAATATAATCTGACTACATACACGTACACATCCTTTTCATAATAAATATTTTTTAAAAAATAGTTGCATCTATTTGTCTATGAAATTTGCTGTGGTTTTCAGCATAAATTTTTAAAAATATTTTGCATCTCAGTTGTTTTGAAGACATTTTTCCCCTCTACATTTTCTAGTGTTCCCTATTTAGACTGCAAGGTTCAATTAACACATTAGCCGGTAATTGATTAATTAAAAGACTGAAGTTCTCTGTTTAATAGTGTTGACATATTCCCTCAGTGTTTTACAGTTCATTAACATCTGGTTATAACATAGAATGCCTTAAGTGATGTTTGGGGGTTTTTTGCTCACCTTTTCTCCCAACTTCCCGACAAGGAGTAATGAGAGGTCAAACAATGTCCTTTGCATTATTCAGTTTTAATTAGTTAAATAGCAGTTTTGTCAAAATACTTTCTAAACTCTGAATTCTCCTAGGTTTATCTTAAGTAATGATATAATATTTCTCACAAACAGTTAATGTTTCATTTTTGCCCCCACTTGTCTGCTGCAGTCCTTGAATTGCCAATTCAGGTTATAGAAGGGAATGGTGAGCTATAAACCCCGTGCTCCCCCGAAGCTGTACCAAAATCTTCAATATTCAAGAGCTCTGTCAAGATAAATCAGATTTCCTAAGTACAATATGCTGACTCCGTAAACCACTTAGAGAGGCTGTAAAGTGCTATGAAGTGGTATATGAGTCTAAGTGCTATTGCTATAATTGATATAACAATACTAGATAATGATAGTTGTACCATCCTTAGGCAGACAGACAACAGGCTGCAACTTCTGAAAGCTCCTGTACTTCTGAAAGCTCAAATATTAGCAATTTCATATCCATTTGTGCATTTGGTGGCATTGAGCTTCCTCACTGAAGCTAACTTTCCACAAACTGTAACAGATTTGTGAATTTTGAAAGAATTTCAAATGCAAGGTACCCCTTTCCAGTGTTCGACTGCAAACTATCCTCTGTTTAAACAGAGCATTCACTTTTCTGCTCATGATTTCCACTACTGTGGCAACGGTCTGGCCTAGTGATGATTCTTTTGGCAAAGGAGAGTATCAGTTGCATTCCTGATAGAATACTCATCATCTGTCACCCTGTTTTTAAACGTTATTCTTGATTAATGCACTGTGAGGAGTAAAACTCAACTCCAAAGTTTTTGGAATACAAACAATTTTATTGAAGCATTTGCAAAAACTGGTGAGTCTCGATTTACACAGGGAAGAGATCACACCCAAATAGTGAAGAAGCATACTTTTATAATCATCCTTCCTACCCCCTTCAGCTTACGCCACATCATTCCTTTCCAGGCCCAGTTGATAGGCCCAGTCTGATCATATGCTTTCCAACCACCTATAATCTATTATCACCCCTAAATGTTAAAAGTTAGTCAAGACTTTATTGTCACCCAAGCTTGCTAAGCATTCATACACACACACAAACACACACACACCTCATGTTCCCCTTATCGGTTTCCCTCTTTCACAAGAATTGCCACACAACTGTGGGAAAGAACATTTCCCAAGTGAAAGAAGCATTTTAGATAGAAAAACATCAAAGTAGGTTTGGGTTAGATACATTCTCAGTCTGTCCATAGTTGGCTTGACTATTTTCTTTGTTCATAGAGGCTTGAGAACAGCTAAAATGCTACAGTGTATTAATGTATACATTAATACATTGTATTTAATATTTAAGCGCACCAGCATGACTACCGTCCCTGTCTTACTGTCCCCATTTATCTGTATTTACTTCCTTTGTTCCTGTTTATGTTTATACTTATACTTGTTATCTTGTACATGTTTGACAAACAAATAAATAAAATAAAATAAATGCTTTCCTGTCAGTCCTGGTCTCCAAAACAGAGGCCTTTTCTTGAAAGTTAAGACTTATGGGATATTATCCGCAATACAATTGAAAAGGGAATTTAAACATGGCTCTACCTTGGATATGTAGTTCATAAGCTATATGCTGGTCCATATAATGGAAAATTAAAACTTATGATATGGTATCCCACAATACCAACCAGGCTTCTATTCCACCTATGTATTCCAAATGTATTATATGTATTATATCTTCTTAAATACATTTTGTTTTCTGTGAAGATGCCAAAATCTGAAGGGATTCTTTCATTCCACTTCCCCTGTGCAGATGTTTCACAATCTTATTACTATCTTCTTTCTTTCTGAAAGCGTATCATCCAAACATTTACATAATTCAGGATGAAGGTCCATTGATAATTCCTACCTGAATCTATCTGGACTATTTCCACCAAAAGATGGGGTGAGACAAGACCTCTGTATTCTAGATGCCGATTTTTCTAACTGGCAACCAATACAACCATTCAGGTTCCCTCATCTTGCAATCATCGCTCTCCAATGTTAGCAATTCGAGCCTTGCTATGTGCAGACAATGTAGTAATTTTATCAGTCTCCCAGGTGGGAATGAGAAAGGCATTGAGGTGTTGGCTTCCTTTATCTAAAAGAACAACTTGTAGCAAAAAAAAACTAAGGCACTAGTGTTTGCACAACATAACAGATAGAAAATTTATAGGACCCTAACAGAGCAAGTACATACTTATAAATATCTTCAAGTGCAGTTTCAGGTTCTCTTATCAGGAAAATGTGGCCCAAGGAAAATGTGGCCCTTAAGGCACAGCTGCCTTAAGATTCTTCTATTCAAAGAGGGAACATTTTACTCCTGCAGCTTGCAAGGTTTTTCTTGCTAAAGTAATATCTCTGCTTCTTTGTGGCATTCCAATTTGCATTTTTACAAAGTTTAATAGCCTGGGAGCCCTGCACTCCAAATTTATAAGAGCTATACTTGCAGTTCCAAGATGCATCAAGAATGCTGTTTTATGGTTAAAGACAACTTTGGTTTTTGTGGGCACCTGAACCTGATTTTCTCTCCTTAATTTCTGGTTGCATCACACTCATGTCAGAGGTACAGAGGTGCTTCTGGGTAGAAAGCATTAGCTGGTGACATCACTGTTGCCTAGGGACACCCAGTTGGGAATTCCTTTCATGTCCCACAGGAGGAGCTAGAGAGAAGGATGGGAGCTCACCCTTCCCCATGGCAGCACTTACGTCTCAAATACTTACTGCTTACTGCTTGTCACGTCAGTCTCCTAACCATGCGAGCCATCATGGTCCTCAATTTTTGGTTGAAATTGAAGTTTTTCTTCATTGGGTCTGGCAAAGAGTTATCTTAAAGCAACATATCTGGAATATGGATTTTCAAACCAGTTTAAAACTAGTATCCAGCTTCCTGATTTATGGATTTGTTTTATTTATTTGTCAACTTTATAAAGCTTCTTTTCAAATGGCCATCATCTTATCTCTCTTGTTCTAATTCTGAAATTCTGGTTGGCTTTGTTCTGCCCATGTGGAGATCACTCTGTGGAATCTCCAAGAGTGAAGAAGTCATTAGCTTCTTTCATGGTCTCTCTATAGAGAATCCCAGAAGTTAATGAATCTTTACATTAGTTTGAAGAACTACCCTGATAAAGAATGCAAGGTTCATCTGTCACTGATTCTAATTGACCAGGTCCTGACTGTATTTTTCCAGATCATTTGATTTTGTGCTTCCATTTATTATTTCGGCCCCATCTTTAGTTGAAGTTTAGCTCACATTTTTGGGTGATTGCCACTGCTATCTGTTCTACAGTTACTACTATCATTTTATTGCATCTCTTGTCTTTTTTCAAGTGTTACTCTTAATAATAATAGGTTTATATATTTTATTATCCTTTCTGGCCTGAAAATCATAATAAAAGTTTGGTTTGATTTTATTTGTAATTCCTGGGTTTGAGTACAAGCTTAACTTTCCTTGTGTAAAGCACTCTATAAGACGCCTCTTCTATATGCTGCAATATTCAAACATTTCCTTACCAATTAGTGTTACCAATTGGAACAAAAGTGATGTCATAATCCTTTTGGAGAATATTTCTTAACTGTTGATCTGATCTTTTAATCTTCTATACCAAGTTATAAAGACCCATTTACATTCTACAGCTTTTCTTCCTGCAGGTCATTCTGTGGGCATGTGATTTTTGTATCGAAAGTTAATTTCTTACTTTAAAATATAACTTGAGAGAGAGAGAGAGAGAGAGAGAGAACAGATTTCTTTTCAGGTGAGGAGAGGGAGTAGAACTCCTTAGCATCAGAGCGTGTTAATAATAATATACAAAATACTAATGCTCTGATGGTCATTTCAAAAAATCCTTTCTTAGTGAGCACCTAGAAGCCAAGAGGAACATCCGTGCCAAATTTCAAGTTTGTAAGGCTTTACAGTTCTGGAAATTTTGTCATGATGCATGAATGGTATTTACACACACACACACACACACACACACACACACACTGACACTGTATGTATGTATAGACCTCCGAGCTTCCTTCCAATTCTATTATTCTATGCTCAATGTTCTATATTCAGAGATATCAATAAGCTGGAGCTTTGGTCTTCATGGATACCATTGTGAAATCATCTCTAAAGAGCTCTTGAATGACTATTTCCTTTTGCTGAAGAAAAAGGGTAAAATTTCATTTCCCTTTAGACAGTACAAACACCTATATTTCCCTTCGAAATCTCTGCTTTTAAGCCTCTGATGAAACCCCTATTTTCACTTAAGTTGAGATGTTGCATTTGAAACACTGCAACCTAATCTCCTGTGCTATACATTTGAGCATATTTTACATGCACATTGTTTCACATTTTTAGATGTTTTTCATTTACATACGGTAATCTCTTTCAGACAGACCACTCTCCCTGACAGTCTCTCTCATAAGCAATTCAACTCCTTCCCTGGCAAAAGAGCAGTTTTCTTTCAATTGTATAATGTGTATAAATTACAAAGTGCACAATGTTATTGTAGTGTCTTTCACTGGCATCTTTCACTGTTATCAAATGTGTATCTACACTGGAATAGGCAAAAGCATCAATATTCTTTTTTTTTCTGCTTAACAATGCAGTCTTGCCTTCAGCAAAAGCTCATTTTCCATCTGATAGATAAATGGGGAGCCTTGCAGTTAATGTCCAGTTTAGTAAATCTCTACCTTTCTTTAATTAAATTACAGGTTATAACAGAGTCAACACATATATGTTAAAATGCTTTTTAGAGTTAGTTTAAGAATCTTCTCTGTTTTGGGACCAGAGTTTCTTCCTACCAGCGTTATCATTTTGCTGTCTTCATATGTATTGTGCCTTGATGAGTCACTCTCTCTGAAGTAAGGCTTGTCTTATTTCCCACCAGAACATAACTATTCTGGGGCATTTAATCTGCATATATGGGTATATTTGCTGCAGAAGTAGCACCTTCTACTTCTGGCCCTAATTTTAAAAATGGCTTTTCTCTTCTTTGCTAATTACTTCCAGTACCTTTGCATACATTTAAATTAGAATACTATAAATTGAAAACTTGAAGCTTCCCTGATTCTTAGAACATTCATAATAGTTTCAAAACATCTGCTTAACATCCCATAAGTCAACTAAAATTTATTAAGAAAAGTACATGCTTAGCTAAAAAGCCTGCACTGCTAATCTTACAGTTCTTATGGATGAGGATGAGGATGAGGAAGGAAGGAAAGAAGTTGTTAACCCTGAAGTTGGCTGAACTGTAGCCATTTTCTTTTGTAGTTTTTTTTCTCCAGAGAGTTTCTTCTTCTCACAGCTTTAGGGCTGACACAGCCTAGAGCAAAGGGGCCAGGGAGGGGGGTGTAGAGATAGCTGGGGTATTGTAGCCAAAATAAAATTATTTCCCCTGGGAATCAAGGACATCAGTGCAGGTGTTCAAAAGGTGAAGCCTGAGGATACCTATCAACTGGACTGTATGCTGATTGGACCATGTGCCTGGAGATTCTGGGGGGGAGTGACAAAGTTTTACTTTTAATTGGGTGTAAAACTGGTGGGAACAAGCCAGTTTTCCACCAAGAAAATGCCAATTTGATATGTTCCTATAAAATGTTCTTTGAGGAATATGCCTGCCTCGGAGTACTTATTGAATGGGACATATTTCTTGGAACCTTAATAGAAGGAAGGAAGGAAGGAAGGAAGGAAGGAAGGAAGGAAGGAAGGAAGGAAGGAAGGAAGGAAGGAAGGAAGGAAGGAAGGAAGGAAGGAAGGAAGGATTCCATTCAGAGGGAAAAGCGCAAGAAGAAAAAAGAGGGAGTCACTTTCTTGCTATTTCTACTTGTTGAAATTAATAGGAGAACAAGTACAAAAGGTCAGTTTTGATGCAAAACTACCCCTCAAACCCTAAACTGCCTGTAGTGATATATTTGGTGGTATATGTTCAGAGGCTTACTATGATGATGTGTCAGTTTCAATGTAAAATGAGAATTATCACTATTCTACAGTGTTTGGCATTGAATTAATCATATTGATGGACTAAAAAATATCGATCAAGTTACATACAAATACCTGTCCATGGCAGCTATTACCTCCACAAAATAGAAAAGTTCAGACTGATAATTCTATGTTAAAACAAGGATTTACGCAGTGAGATTCGATGTAGTAAAGGCATGAGTGGCAAGAACTCCTAAAAGGAAATTCAGATTTTTCTGTGCTCCATATAACAACAATAACAACAACAATAATAATAACAATAACAACAGCAACAATAACAACAATAACAATAACAATAATGACAATAATAACAATAATTTATTTGCGGTCACAGACCAAAACACAAGTACAACAAAAGAAGAACATGGGAAAATTAATCATGAACAATTGGTCACCACTTGACTAAGAGGAATTACCGAGTTCTCCTCTGATGGTTACAGCTCTTAAAAAAAATTGGAAACCTGAGAAGTGATGCATGAGGAGCCATCCCCTAGACAATATAAGAACAAATTAATAACATTGGGTCTAGAAGGGTCTGTTTCAAGGAGAGACAGTAACTTAGATCTGCCTGCGTTATACATCGGGCAATATAACAGGACATGCTCCACAGTTTCAACCTCAGCTGTGTCACAGGGGCATAGCTGCTCGTTAATCGGGAGCCTCTTAAATCGCCCATCCAGTAGTGCTGAGGGCAGAACATTAAAGCGAGCTAGGGAGAAAGCTCTTCTATACTTGGGAATGGTTAGAGTGTAAAAATAGGAAGCCATCCTCAGTCTGTAATTATTAAATTGGCTGAAGATCAGAGGGGAGCAAGTTTTGTTAGCTCTGGCTCGTAAATATTGCAAGTCAATGTCCACAAGCCATTGGACTGCCCTGAATTGGGTGTCCTTAAAGCCATAATCTCCCAGGGCATCCCTCATAAAACCTAGCAGGTATAATTTGTTCATCAGCTCCCTCTCCCAATGAGAAATATGAGAGTCAGCAAACATCAGAGAGAGGTTTGGAACTGCCAGAAAGAGCACCCGAAACCACCATTTAAAGGTGTTAATCCACGCCATACATTCGACTGATCGAATGCCCAGTTCCAGGTACATTGGAGCAAAACCAACACAAGGAGGAAGACCCAGAAGTTTTCTAAGAAAGACAGCCTGGGTTCTTTCAATACAATCCTTGAAGCCCCATATCCATATAGGAATATCGTAAAGAGTTTGAGCCAAAGTTTTGGCTTTGTAAATATGTAGAGCAGAAGGAATAAACTGGCCTCCTTGAGTATTAAAAAATCTTAAAATCTGCTGGTGACTACAGGAGGCCAAATTCAGCACCTGGGTTCGATGTCTAGTCCAAGTGTTCTGAAATTGAATACCTAAATACTTAAAATGGAAAACCTGCTTAACAGCATTACCATTGATAGCCCAGTTGTGCTCCATACATTAATCAAGTTGGAAGGGGCTATTACATTATGAAGTCTAATCCTGCTCAGTGCATGAAATTAAATAAAAGTGTCTCTGACAGATGGCTCTTGGTTATTATTTTTGGGAGGCTGAACTGAGACTGAAGACTGGGAGAAAAGCTTCACCAAAATGTTTTAAAAGGAAAGGACAAAGGAGGATACAATAAAAACATCATATTTCAAGATGGATTACAATGATTTTGCCAGAAATCTGTCTCTCTGGAACTTATGTCCCAAAAGTGCTTTTTTCAAGAGGCAACTAGACTTTCTTGTTTTTCTTTGAAGATATTTTACTTCTCATCCAAGAAGCTTCTTCAGCTCTGACTGGATGGTGGGGAATGGAAGGATTTATATTCCTTGCAATCAGCTAGTCATTTGCCTTAATTTAGAAAGTCATTGGGGTTTATATATGTCCTCAGGATCACCTGAGTAGTGCAAATGGGGTGGAGACTTCTTGTAACTACTGAAAGGACTGTGTTGTAGACCGGAGAGAGATTTATTTATTTTATTTATTTATTTTTGTCAATTTCTTACAAGATAATAGGTATAAGTAAAAACATAATTATGAATACATGGATACATATAAGAAAAATAAAAAATAAAAGAAAGAATAGGACAGGGACGGTAGGCATGTTGATGCGCTTATGCACATCCACCTCTGTTGACAGAGGGCGGTTCAATTTTGACATAGATGGCCTCTTTGAGCCCTCTTTCAAACCAGTGGTCCTCTCTGTATGGACAGCAGTTCCAGCTGTCTGAAAGAAATAAAAATCCTTCCATTCCCCACCATCCAGTTAGAGCTGAAGGAGCTTGTTAAGTGAGAAGCGAAACATCTTCAAAGAAAAACAAAAACGTCCAGTTGCCTCTTGAAAAAGCACCTTTGGGGCAACAATGAGCTGGTTGATTGAGAATCTCCATAGACCTAATGAAACTTATGATATTTCAATAACAGAGGTTCCACTGTGGCTATCTACATTGGAAGCAGTCACGTATCCAAATCTATTGGATTATGAAAATATTGTCAGGTATAAAGATTTACTATATGATAGTGGAGAGCTTAAAAATAGGAACCAAATACAAATTCAAGGAAAGGAGATAGCGTGGTGGCCCTTTGCACAAATACAAACCCATTATAAAAAAGATAGAGAACAATTTGGCTTTAATATGACCCCACAAGAATTAGATAAAATATGGCTAGGGGAGGAAAAGAAAACAATTAGTAAAACATATAAATATCCTTTGGATTACAAATTAAAAGAAGAAATAGTCACAGAATCTATGATAATTTGGGCTAAAAACGTGGGTCACAGTATTGAATTAGATAAGTGGGAACATATCTGGCAAACAAATTACAAATTAACCACGTCAGTCTCATATAAAGATGTTCCCCAACCTACCACCCAACTGTTGGAAATGTAACTACGCACAAGGAACATATTTTCACATGTGGTAGACTTGCCCATGTGCCCAGAAGTTTTGGAGAAATATTAGAAATTGGATTTTAAATATAACAAAACAAAATTTAAAACTTGAACCCGAAAACTTTCTGCTAAGTAGGATAGATTTAAACATGGAGAAAAATATCAAAATTTAATATTGCACATCATAACTGCGGCCAAAATAACCTACGCACAAAACTGGAAACTGTCTTTCATTCCTTCAGAGGATATGGTAATTTTAAAAATACATGAATGTGCTGAGATGGATAGCCTAACCAAATTGTTAAAAAATAAACAAAATAATGATTATTATGAAATATGGAACATTTGGTATGATTGGTTAAAGAAAAGGTAATATTTAATATTTGGATAAGTTATGGAAATGACAGAAGACGTGCATTTAATTATAAACTATATAGAGAAATTAAAACATTAAAAGAACGAAGGAGTTATTGTAACAAGGCAAATAACGTCAATGATAAAAATAAAGGAAAAAAATTAACCATTGCTCAATATGCGCTTTAAAATGTATATATGTATTTGTATGTGTGTGTGTGTGTGTGTGTGTAGATAGATAGATAGATAGATAGATAGATAGATAGATAGATAGATAGATAGATGATAGATAGATAGATAGATAGATAGATAGATAGATAGATAGATAGATAGATAGATAGAGATATGTGTTGATTTGTCTGTTTTAAATGTATGTCAAATAAATGTTTTTTTCTAGAATAAAAAAAATTTTTTTTAAAAAGCACCTTTGGGGCAACAATGAGCTGGATGATTGAGAATCTCCATAGACATTATGAAACTTATGATATTTCAGTAACAGGAAAATGTTCATGGATGTCACATTAGAAATATTTTACACAATTCCTTCACTTCTGGACCTCCTAATTGTTATTGCATATCTCATTCCTCTGCATTTTTCTTGAACTCAGCAAAATGTTCTTCAGGAAAATTTTCTGGAAAGTGGACATTTTACTGGCAATGAAAAACATCAGACTTAACTTTTTTTAAAAGAAGAAGACTTTAAAAACTAAAAAAAAAACCTTTAAAAACCTGATAAAAAACTTAAATAAAAGAAGCGTACATTAAATCAGCTGCTTAAATTTATGGGAGGGGGGAGAAGATTCTACTATGAATCCTTTGGGACACTCTAACCTATTCTATCAGGTCATTCTTTTTTTTTTAATCTGATACATTAAATTATCAAATAAATCATAAAAAAATGAATGAACTTTTTCTACTAAACTTTAGCAGCACTAAAACAGGTGGCAAATTCAGATGTTTCCAGTCACAGTTCCCAGCAAAATATAACAGCTTTTTAAAACACAAGCATTTTTCTCCCTGCAGGAATTGACAGCCTGATGTATATTTTTAGTCTTGAAAGATACACCTGCTAACTCAGTGTGGCATCATGTCTTCAGCTCCTGAATTGTTCCTGCATTTCGGTATTCTTTCTTCTTTCAGACTTTTTAACACCACTAATAATGTCATTTTATTGTCACTCTCTCCATAACTAGCCTCAGCTTGTATTGTTCTAATGAAAGCTATCTTCTTGTACTATAAATGCCCAGGGACGTTTTTTGATTTGTTTTGAGTCATCTAATGCATAGTATATTTTGCACATACAATAAGTGCTCAGTTCTATAGCATCCTCAGGCAGAAAAACAAGCAGAACATTCTAAATTGCCATTCTGATAAATGATTATGACATTTTTCTATAGTTCTTTTTTTTTTTTACAAAAATAAAAGACATGAGAGTGAGCAAAAAATTACAGGGATTTTTCATCTGTTTTTTTCAGCTTTTGGAAGCTTTTGGAAAAAGTGGTTCCAAAAATCCTATTACATACATCAAGTTTACAACTGAACATTTTAACCTATTGCTTTTGTCTGCAATGCTTTTTTTTTCTTTGTTATATTTAAAGAGTTACTTATGGATGTTTATATAATCAAACTTTTGAATAGATTGTCCTCGACTAGTGGCTGAGCTATGGTTATCATTCTCTGTGGTTCAATCTCAGCATAATTTGTGGGTAATTTTATTTGTCACATTTCTAATTGTGGGCTAATGGAGTTAGAAGCTACCCAGCTTCTTGTGGTTTCTTGTGAGCCTGGAACATCATCTTTCTCATTTGTGGTCTATTTGAGACATAACGAGAATGTGTTGTATAGTTTATTTGTCTCTTCTTTCATAATTACAAATAGAAACTTGCTTTCCCAATTCTAAACAAAGCCAAATCATGCATTTGTTAATCCAAAACTTTTACAAGCCATTTATCATTCATGTACAATAGCTTTCTCTTGCTGCTGAACATATGAAATAGCTCCTTTTTATGTATGAATCAAAAGCATATATACGTGTTTAATTTATTCAATACATACAAAACTTTTGCCAGACCAATACTCCAATACAGCTCGTCAGTCTGGAATCCGCACTGCATATCAGACATTAATACAACTGAGGGAGTCCAGAAGTATTTCACGAGAAGAGTACTATACTCCTTTGCTCGCAACAGAATACCCTATCTCACCAGGCTTGAGATTTTGGGCTTGGACAACCTTGAACTACGCCACCTATGGTTAGACTTAAGCGTAGCACACAAAATTATCTGCTGCAATGTCCTATCAGTCAATTACTACTTCAGCTTCAACCACAACAATACAAGAGCACACAACAGATACAAACTCAATGTAAACCACTTCAAACTTGATTGCAGAAAGTATGACTTCAGCAACAGAGTGGTCAATGCCTGGAATGCACTACCTGACTCTGTTGTTACATCCTCTAACCCCCCCCCCCCTTCTTTAACCTCAAACTATCCACTATTGACCTCACCCCATTCCTAAGAGGTCTGTAAGGGGCGTGCGTAAGTGCACCATTGTGCTTCCTGTCCCTGTCCTATTGTCCCCATTTATTCGTACCTATTTCAAGATGGCGCCGACAATGGCTGCCTCAGTGAAATGCTTTCTAATGGTTTCTTTATTCCTTATTATTATCTGCAATTCACTACGGATTTCATACTCACGAGACCATCTGCTAAGAATTAGGCAATGTTTCCTTAAGGAGCAGCTTCCTGATTCCCCACCCCCACCGTCTTTGCAAATGCAGAGGAGATTCTAACCAATTCCCCGGTGCTATGGATTATAACAAAGAAAGCAAAGAAGCAACCACGCCGGAAGAGGAGACGAGGTAAACGAGCGGGAATTTTAAACAAACTAAGGAATAGGAGGGGAAAAAAGTCCTCTCCCTTCAATCTTTCTGACTAATTTACGCTCACTGGCTAACAAGATGGATGAAATTCATCTATTAAATAGATGAAATTCTGATTTTCATAATTCAGCTGTTCTTTGTTTTACTGAAACCTGGCTTAATCCACAAATTCATGGGAACAACACCATATATATCCCAGGATTTCAGACATTTAGATCAGTCAGAATTGAAGAGACATCAGGTAAAACAAAGGGTGGAGGATTATGTTTATATATCAACAACAGCTGGTCTCAGGATATAACTATAATATATAAGTTTTGTGATGAAAACTTTGAGTCTTTACACATCAACTGCAGGCCATTTTACTCTCCATGTGAGTTCTCCTCATTTCTCCTAATAGCTATGTATTTTCCTCCACAAGCCTATGTAAACAAGGCATTACGAACTCTTGCTGATCAAATTATGGAGGCGGAAGCCGAACACCCAGGTTCCCTTCCCATCATTTTAGGAGATTTCAATCAAGCAAATTTAAGGAAAGAGCTCCCAAAATATTTCCAGCATGTAAATTGTCCCACCAGAGGCAAAAATACTTTAGACCATTGCTACACAACAGTAAAAGATGCTTATAGGTCTTTACCATGAGCAGCTGTGGGACATTCTGACCACTGCATGATTCACCTTGTACCTGCCTACAGACAAAGACTTAAAACCATGAAACCAACAATTAAATCAGTGAGTACTTGGTCAGATGAGGCAAAGCTGAAACTCCAGGCCTGCCTTGATTGCACTGATTGGAATGTTTTCAAAGATGCCTCTGCAGACCTAGATGAGCTCACAGATACTGTAACATCATATGTTAACTTCTGTGAAGACTTATGTGTACTAACAAGGAACCTGAAAATATATAGTAACAATAAACCTTGGTCCACAGCTAAACTTAAGCAGCTACGTCGTTCCAAAGAGGAAGCCTACAGAAAAGGTGACAGAATGATATACAACCAGGCCAGAAACATATTAACAAGAGAGATCAGAGCAGCAAAAAGAAGTTACTCTGAAAAGTTAAAGAATCAAATCTCAACAAATGAACCAGTAAACATGTGGAAAACTCTTTAAAACATCACTGGCTTCAGCAAACCTCCTTCCCAGGCAGAAGAAAATCAAGAACTAACAGATGACCTGAATGTGTTTTACTGCAGGTTTGAAAAGAAACTACAGCCACCTATTTCCACAACCCACATCTCAAACACACCAACAACAGCCAAGCCTCCTACAACTGGCCCCAATCCATTGGGATCAAAACCTCTGGTGATCACAGTAAAAGAAGTGCAAGATCTATTACACAGACAGAAGCCAGGAAAAGCACCAGGGCCAGACAAGATAACTCCTTGCTTAAAAATCTGTGTTGACCAATTAGCCCCCATCCTCACCCGAGTCTTCAATAGGTCACTAGAGATGTGCTATGTTCCTTCCTGCTTCAAACGTTCTACCATCATCCCAGTGCCAAAGAAGCCCTCCATCAAGGAACTGAATGACTACAGACCAGTTGCTTTAACATCTGTAGTTATGAAAATCTTTGAAAGGTTTGTGCTGTCCCACCTGAAAACCATCACGGATCCATTGTTAGATCCCACACAGTTTGCATACCAAGCAAATAGATCGACAGATGATGCTGTTAACATGGCTCTGCATTACATCCTACAACACCTTGAATCTCCAAATACCTATGCAAGGGTCCTCTTTGTAGACTTCAGTTCAGCATTCAATACCATCATTCCAGACACTCTTTTAAGTAAATTAAACCAACTAGCAGTGCCTGAACACACTTGTAAGAGGATCATAAGCTTCCTAACAGACAGGAAGCAGCAGGTGAAGCTAGGCGGAATCACATCTGTACCTATACAATCAGCACAGGCCCCCCCCTGTGTGCTATCTCCACTTCTCTTTTCCCTATATACCAATGACTGCATCTCAAACGATCAATCTGTTAAAATACTGAAGTTTGCTGATGACACAACAGTGATTGATCTCATTCGAGACAACGATAAATCTGCATACAGACAGGAGGTTATACAACTTGCCTCGTGGTATAACCGGAACAATCTTGAACTGAACACACTCAAAGCTGTAGAAATGGTGGTAGACTTTAGAAGAAACCCTCCCATACTACCACTACTAATACAGTTCTACAGAGGAATTATTGAGTCTATCATCTGCACCTCTATAACTGTCTGGTTTGGTTCTGCAACCCAGCAGGACAGACACAGACTTCAGAGGATAATTAGGACTGCAGAAAAAACAATTACTACCCACCTGCCTTCAATTGAGGACCTGTATACTGCACAAGTCAAAAAGAGGGCTGTGAAAATATTTACAGATCCCTCACACCATAAACTGTTTCAACTCCTTCCCTCAAAACGACGCTATAGAGCACTGCATACCAGAACAACTAGAAGAACAGTTTTTTTGCCAAAAGCCATTCACTCTGCTAAACAAATAATTCCCTCAACACGCAACACCTCAACTATTTACAAAGTGTACACTACTATTACTGTTAATCTTCTTACCACTCCTTATCACCCATCCCCTCCCACTTGACTGTTTTCTAGTATGATTTGATTGTTGATTGTACCCTATGACTATCATTAAGTGTTGTACGTTATGATTCTTGATTCTTAACGAATGTACCTTTTCTTTATGTATACTGAGAATATTTACATCAAGACAAATTCCTTGTGTGTCCAGTCACAATTGGCCAATAAAGTATTCTATTCTATTCTATTCTATTCTATTCTATTCTATTCTATTCTATTCTATTCTATTCTATTATTTCCTGTATTCTTACTCATGTTTATACTTACATCTATTATCTTGTAAGCGATTGACAAATCAAATTAATAAATAAAAATTTGGAAAACAAAAATTTCAAACATATTTCATTCTGAGGGTAAATGTGTAGCCAGTGATATGCAATTATATCTAATGAATAGATTAAAATTGTCCTTGTTATAAAGCGTATCTATTCCTCTGCATCTGTTCATAGAGAGTTGTCAAAACATCTACCTGTTATATATGTCACATAAACAAAGGAAAAGATATACTTCCATTAAGATTAACTAGTTCTTTCTCTTCTCTGACAGGCCTATCAGAACCCTTGAGGCCTCATATGTCTCTCCTTAATGAAGTGACAAAAATATTTGCCTTTATAGGAAATTAAGGGGATTGCAACCATCTTTCCCTTCGGGTAAAAAGCATCAGGGAACACTCTGATACTGGCAGCACACAAACTCGCTCTTGTGGTTCTTGAACAGTTGAAACTTAAAAAAAAACTTTAAAAAACACATTCAGTTCAGTTCAAAGATCTTTGAATAAATAACAATGACATATGAATAGTTGATAAAAAAAAGCAGTGCTACCTATGCTAAGAAGTTGAAATCTTGGTATTTTAATCAAGTGCTAATTAGAGACAGTTCTATCAGTCTATTTCTGATCTATGTCACCTTTATATGCATTTATGTGCATTCATTAAACTGTCCCCGTTCCTACTTGATTTCTAAATTTCTAGAAATATGTACAGCCAAATATATGCTCTGGTTTAATGTGGATTTAAGCCACAATCTCTTTCCCCACTACACACACACACACACACACACACACATCCACAAACACACACTGATTTATTTTGTATTTTGTTGTAAATAAACAGTTGATGGTGCGTTTTCATGTTTTTAAACTAAAAAGTTTAATATTTGAAAAAAAAATATGGGGGAATGCAAAAAGTAATTTAATTCCATTCTACGCAACAGTTTCAAGGTGGTAGAAGAAATGTCCTTCTGGGTTCAGTTCCAAGTGGGGAGAAAGACACTGGAACCATGGAGGCTGTTTGGAAAGATGGTTTAATGGTGGACAGGACCACATGGTTTGAGGTCTTGGACAATTGAGCATATGGGGGAGGGGAGAGAGAGAGAGAGAGAGATTTAAACTCCCTCTTGGGCTTTGAACTTGCTTCCTGTTCCTGTGGCAAGGGCATGTATTCTGATTGGTTATCAGACTCCCACGGGGCCATGCAGGGGTAACTTTATAGACTGTCTTGAGTCCAAGGCTTGGTTGAACCTTGCTAGGTGATGCAATCTTCCCAGGTGCCATGTGGTGAGATGAATAGAGGCTAGTCCTATTATGTCCTTAGGGTGAAGGTCTTTTGTTTTGTAGATAAACTGGCCCAGCCTTTTATCTTGTAGACAGGTGGCATCAAAATATCTGCAAGGGGAGGTCCGGGAGCTGAGGCTTTGAGTATGTGTCTTTAGAAACATGTTTCTCCTTTAGGGAAAATATAATATTCTGCCTTTAATATTTCCTGGAATATTTCATTCTTCTAGGAGAAGACTGGGTGCTAACTTTCTACAAAGGTCAATCTTTATTTTTAGAAAAGATTATGGCAATTCTTTAAATATTCTTGGTTTCTAGCTTGTGTTTTACAACTGCCTTCTAACTGAAGAGGTAATACAGAACTAGTCAAATCTTGATTAAGGTCTCCATGTCAGTCATCCAGCACAGTAACAGTTATACAGCCTGGCAAACTCATGATCTATGTCTTAAATAAACTATTAAATATTGCTTAACCTTTTCATTTCACTAGTGGCACTCTAAAATTTAATTTTGGATGAACTTTTCCATGGATGTCTATCAATATGGAAGAAGTGTTTTTCACTGATAGCGTATATTCTTTAGTAATATTTTAGGCAATTCTGTGAGCTCCTATAGTTCTATAAATTCCCCTTTTTGAATTCCCCATTTTGGATGATCTAATTCCTTTTGTAAATCTTGATGATGCTAAAAATGTACGGCACAACAAAATGTTTGTATTTCAGAATTTCTGCTGTCGTTGATATTCTACACAATACCTTTTAGTTTACTTTATTTAATATGGATATATTATATTTATGAATTAAAATGAATATATTAATGGGTCTAAACAGAGAGCAAATCTCAGTCCCTTCTAGCTGAGGATCTTACTTAGTTGGGTAATGAAATGTCTCTGGGGGGAAAGAACAACCAAGCTCAGAGAGTACCAAGGACCCCACATAGATTTTTTTTTCTCATGTCACCTCTCATTTGTACCCATCAGGCCCATGATAAAGATACCGGCAACTATAGTGCCATGCAATACAGACTCATCATCCCTCCAATCAAGGATGGCAAGGAAGGCTTTGTGATTGAACCATATACAGGACTGATCAAAACAGCAATGCTCTTCAAAAACATGCGACGATCTTATTTCAAGTTTCAGGCCATCGCAACGGACAATTATGGAAAAGGGTTGAGCAACAAATCAGATGTACTTGTAAGTATGTTTGACTAGCTCCTTTCCGAAGACCATTCTTGTATGTTTTATGTAGAATGATTCACTTGTTTTTGCAGGCATTTGTCTTGGTAATTTTTGATCTGATTGCATTATACTGAGCTGCTGTTGCAGTTAATGTATTTATTTATTTATTTAGAAAATTTATATAGCCGCTTGCTTGTCCACACTAATGGTGGATTACAAGTGATAAAAATACAATACAGAAAAAAAAAAACCAATGCCTTCCTCCCAGCATTGTGGTCATTTTGATGGGCCCCATCCCACTCTGGGTTCCCCAGGTTTGCTAGCAAGACCAAATCTTCAGGACCTTATGAAAGGTCTAGAGAATTGGCTTCATTTATCTCGAGAGTTGGCTTCATTTATTAAATAAAATAATTTCTTGTTAAACATTCATTACGTTTCCTTTGAAATCACGCATATGTGTAATTGTCCCCATTGTGCTTCAGGACAAGGCAAAGTTAACAATGGGCATGATGTCTAATGGACCTTTTTAATTTTTACTGGGATTGGTTGAAGAGAGAAATCATGGGTATTTTATAACTTTCTCAGAAAGGAAGGAAGCACTGTGGATTGTTGTGTGGGTGTGCGTGGATATTTATTTTATTTTATTTATTTATTTTATTTTGTCAAGCAATTATAAGATAACAGGTATAAGTATGGTTATGAATACATGAAATGGATACATATAAAAAAAAGAAACAATAGGACAGGGATGGTAGGCACGTTGGTGCGCTTATGCACGCCCCCTACAGACCTCTTAGGAAAGGGGTGACATCAATAGTAGACAGTCTAAGGTTAAAGTTTTAGGGAAGAAACCACAGAGTCAGGGAGAGTATTCCAGACATCAACCACTCTGTTGCTGAAGTCGTATTACCTTGAGCTTGTATCTATTGTGTGCTCTTGTATTGTTATGGTTGAAGCTGAAGTATTCATTGACAGGTAGGACGTTGCAATATATAATTTTATGTACTATACTTAGATTGGACCGAAGGCGGCATAATTCAAGGTTTTCTAGGTCTAGAATTTCAAGTCTGGTGGCATAAGGTATTCTGCAACGAGTAGAAGAGTTGTTGTGAAATATTTCTGGACTTTCTCAAATGTGTTAATATCAGATCCGTAATGTGGGTTCCAGACTGATGAGCTGTATTCAAGTATTGGTCTAGCAAATATTTTGTATGCTCTAGTTAGTAGTGTGATATTACCGGAGAAAAAGCTACACTGGATTAGGTTAACAACTCTTAATGCACATTTAATGCATGCACATTTGTGCTTGTAAATTTGGTTTCACTTATTTTAAGAAAAGGAACTTAATTCATTGAAAGGGAACTTGTTTAGAATCAAAGTATGCATTGAAAAGTCTTCTGTCACAAATCCTAGACAAATGTGGATCTGAATATGCAGGACTGAACTGGATAGCTTGAGATGCTATAGAAGAGGGAAGCTATGTCCTCTTTAATGATCAACTCCCAGAATTATTGGGTTGAAGTCCGCAAGTCATAATTTACCACTCCTGCTATAGAGTGGGGCAGGGAATTGCAGATCACTAAAAAGTTAAGGACATTTTCAAATTATTTTCAGATACTTCCATCCATCCATACACAAACACACACAAATATAGTTATGCATGTTCTTCTAGATAGTCACTTACTTTTAGCTTACATCCCTGGGGTTTGCAGAAAAAGGCAGGTGTATGTATAGAACTAGAAGACATATTCAGCTGGAAATATTATGTAGCCTAAATTATCTATTTGTGACACAATTAAAGTTGAAATCAATTTTCATTACTTATAATCATAACAGTGCTTTACTTTTAGTTCAATAACATTATCAAAAGTAGTTTTGTTGAATTTCAAAAAGAAATTGTACCCTGATTTCTTGTGCTGTCTCAAATCTTTTGTCATTCAAAATCTCTCTTCAAAAAGCAAAGCAGGCTGGTGTTTCCTTTGGGTGGATGGATGGATGGATGGATGGATGGGATGGATGAGAGGGAAAGAGGGAGAGATTGAATGTTGCCCTAAATGCCTCTAGAATAGAGAAGAGACAAAATAGATTCTGTCTTTGGATAATACTCCAGTTTTAACAGGAGTCATTTTGGATTCTTCAGAGATTTTCAGATCACTGTATATTTTGGGATACTGTGAAGTCAGGCAGGTTTAGTTGTAGGGCATTACCAATTAATCACCGCATGCCTTTTTGGAGGCAGTAACTGGGCATAGGGAATTGACAGCCAGAATCTTGCTCTTCATTTTTCTTTGTCGTTGTTTAGAAGCTTTGCTCAGTCTTGTCCAAAGCAATAACCTCTTCCTTACCTGCACAATATAATAAGGAGAATCATTCTACTCTTTCAATGTCTGCCCTGATAGCATAGCAATAGGTTGGCCTTACCGTATTTTGTATCCTCTATTTGGCATCTGTTCTGAGCAGAGACATTAATGTGATAGTAATGCAGGTGGGTGCAAAGCAAGCCAGATATACCTTGTTGTGTCCTGTTCTCATGCTGGTCCATTTCCCCAGCGGGAACAGAGAAGCGCTCTGATTGGTTAAAGGCTCTGACAGCTGAGTATAAAAGGGCTGTCAGAGGGGTTGATCAGCTGCTATTATTGTGACCCAAGCAGCCGTGGTTAGCAAGCTCTGTTAGCACAATAAATGGTTAACATTTATTGCCGAGCGGACCCTCAGTCTGTTTGCCGCTGTTCTTGGTACTGAACGTACCTTGTGATTTTTCTCTCACTACAAGCCAATGAAATGGTTTTACCTCCACAGTGACATTAAGTCCCTTGCAGCAAAATTGATTTAGTTCTGCTTTGTGCCATGATTACAAGACTTGGTAGCTGAGAAAGGGGCAATTTTACTTTTTTGTTTTTTTTAAAAAAAGCTTTATTAGTAACATTTTGAAATACAAATAAAGTAGGATAAAAAAATCCCAAGATGATAGTTTCCCCACACACACACACACACAAAAAAATTGTCTGCCACATTTGAATTTTTTTAAGTCAGTTGCTCCATTTCTGCTTGGAAGAGTCCCAGGATTTTCCCCTCAAGGTCTTGTGTGCATGTGTTTATTTATCTAAAAGACTTATATGGTGAAATGCTGATACTTTTCATAGCCTAGCACCGTGATGGCGAACCTATGGCACGTGTGCCACAGGTGGCACACCAAGCCATTTGTGTTGGCATGCGAGCCGCAGGCAAACGTACCTCACTATGCATGCGCGTGCCTCACAGCTGATTTTTGGCTGGTTTGAGGTCTTTTTCAGCCTCCCAGAGGCTTGAAAAAAGCCTCTGCAGGCCAAATAGGCCAGTTTCATCACTTCCTATAATACTGGAAGTGACAAAAGAGGCCTATTCAGCCTGCAGAGGCTTTTTTTTTTTAAGCCTCTGGGAGGCTCAAACCAGCCAAACATCAGCTGTGATGCCTGGTTTGAGGCCTTTTTCGACCTCCCAGAAGTGGGATTGTGTGCAAATGCACAGGGAGCATGGGGGGGAGCACATTGCCTTCTGGGTGCTGGCATGCGAGCTCGCACAATTTTTGGCACAGGAGCCCAAAAGGGTTAGCTACCACTGGCCTAGCAGAATATCAAATTCCCACATCCCAATGATTAAATAGTTTTAAAAGCCCTTAAGAAGGCAAGCTACTTATGCAATTCAATTACTCAGAAAGTGAAATGAAATTTGACCTTCTTAAGAGACTTAGTTTGGTCAAGTGTACATACATCAGGAAATGTGTTTCATAATTTGCATGCATATAAACCGTTTGCTTTAGCTGTACACTGATATTGGTTGGTACTATAATAGAATTTGCATGCTGGCTTACCAATGGTTTAGCTTAAGTTACTTCACTAATGTGTGAGCTGTAGAGGTCAATGTATCAATTTCATTCTTTGTCAGCAATCCAAATACTTCTGTTTCCTACCTAGATAAGTTGAAAAAAGAATACTCTTACGTGGCCAAGAAAATTATGAATTATTTCTTCTAGCAGCCTCGGTTGCATATAGATTATGCTGTTCATTCAAAAAATTCCTGACAACACTCCATTCTTTCAACCAAGATTAAAACTGCACTTGAGGTGAAGGGCAAGTAGAAGCACAGCTTGATCAGCTCTTTCAATGTTCAAGTGGATAAATTCTCTTAGTGCTTGCCCTCCTTGTGTAGTCTATCTCCAGGTAGTCCTTGATCTATGCCCACAATTGAGCCCAACATTTTTGTTGTTTAGTGAGACAGTTGTTAAGTGAATTTTGGTCCATTTTACAACTTTTCTTGCCACCGTTAGGTGAATCACTGCAATTGTTAAGTTAGTTTTAAGTGAATCTGTTCTCTAAAGGTGGTCACGTGATTCCAGGACACTGCAACGGTCATAAAGATGAGTCAGTCGCCATGTATCTGAATTTTGAATCACATGATTATGGGGATGCTGCCAAGGTTGTAAGTGTGAAAAATGGTCATAAAGCACTTCACTTAGTGCTGTTGTAACTTCAAACAGTCACTAAACAAATTGTTCTAAGTTGAGGACTACCTGTACAGAAGTCCATATGATTTGAGATTTTCCAGCTCTGTTTCTCTTCCTATTATAGATAGATGGATAGAGACCGATAGGAAATCAGTGGTGGTATTCTACTGGTTCGGTCTGGTTCTGCCGAGCCAGTAGCAGCTATGAGCAGCGGAGACCAAACTGGTTCTCTCCGCCACTCTGCTGTTGGGCCCACCCACCTGCAAGGGCTCCCATACTCACGAATTCCACCACTGCTTTTGAAGTGTGGCTGCTTTGCATGGCACAGCAGAGTGCCACACCGCAGCTGCTGAAGGGACCAGGAGAGTGCAGGCTTGCAGGAAGTGAGTTGAAATGCCTCTGCGCCTGCGCAAAGTGCACATTTGGCATGCGTGTGCACGCAAAGTGTGTCCACATGTGCAAAGCGCACCCGCCAAGCCACGCCCACCAAACTGGTGTTAAAGATTTTGAATTCCACCACTGTAGGAAATGGTCTGTTTTAAATATAGATAATGTCACTGAGGATCAATTTGGTGTCACAAATCCTATACCCAGTGTACAATTTGGAGAGTGAATTTTGAGATAAAAAGATACAAAACAGCAGGCAGATTTTGTATAGTTAAAATACAAAAGGCAATACACAATAGATGGTGTCTTGTATATCATTTAATAATAAAATGTGGCTTGTTTAAATGAAAGCATGTCTTTTTTTTAAAAAAAAAAAAAGGCATTGCAGCCATATTTGTGCTTTTTAAATCCCACCAGGTTTAAGGAGAGGAAATTGTCATGTTATTTTATTATAATAAGTTTCTCCATTCAAGCTCAAAACTGCTGGGAATCCAAGAAAATTCTTAAATGAGATGCATTTTCTATTTCATGTATATTACATGCTTTGCAGACTCCTTTATATTTTTATTTTTCTGTTTCAGGTCTCAGTAGTCAACCAGCTGGATATGCAAGTCATTGTGTCAAATGTTCCCCCTACTCTTGTAGAACAAAGCAAAGATCAACTTATAGGGTAATGAATATCTTCATTCCGTAACCACCAAAAAATCACTTACAATTAAAAATGTACTGATTCAAAAACATACAATATTTGTAATTTACTGATTTACTTAAAAGATTTGCATGGCTTCCTAACTTAAAAATATAATCTTGAGCACCTCTTAACAACAATGTAACCCACAAATATAAAAAGCATAAAGCATAAAATCAAAACAGAACATGGTGCCTTAATCAACCCCACAACCAACTTCAGACGTCTTCATTCTACCCATGTTAAAAAGCCATGTCTTGATAGTTTTCTGAAAGGTTAAAAAGGTGGAAACCTGCCAAGAAGTCTGTGTGGAGGGTGTTTTATAATGGGGTTCCCCTAACCTGTGGGCCTCTGAGTTGTTTGCAACTGGGCTGTGGAAATGGCGGGGGAGTGCACACGCAAGCACACATATCCCCACTTGAACGACCAGCAGGCGAGCATCTGTATGCATGTTCCATTCATGTGAGCAGTTGGTGCACATGAATAACACTCGTGCAAATGGAACTGCATGCACATACTTGCCAGCCCTTCAGAAGGAACCGTCCCCACTCCACACACGCCTGTGCCAGTCCTCAAAGCCAGAAAAGTTGGGGAATTCTATTCCATAGGATAGCCACAGAAAAGGTGCACTTCCAAGGTCCCACTAGATATAAAGATTGCAGTCTGCCTACTCCAAGGGTCTTCAAACTTTCAAGTTTAAGACTTGTGGACTTCAACTCCCAGAATTCCTGAGCTAACATGATTGGAGGAGGAATTTCTCAGAGTTGAAGTCCACAAGTCTTAAACTTGACAAGTTTGAAAAGCCCTGGCCTACTCTATTCAATCTGGTAGGGTGCGCAGATACTCTCAGGGATTGGCATTTCCGTGTACAACTTGGTCCTATGCCAATAGGTTTCTAAATGTGGTAATAGTACATTGAATTGCACCACAAAGGAAACCGAGAGCTAGTACATCTCGTGTAACAGCTTGACACCCTTACAGACAACCGATATTGTATTTCTGGATTTATGGATTTGTAGTTCCTGACTGATCTTCAAGGACACCCCATGTAAAGCACATTGCAGGTATCTAAAGGGGAAGTGAGACTGTAACATCACCATATTTTTTAAAAAACCTAGAGATTAGTCAAACTAAATAAGTCCCTAAACAACTCCACTAAATATGGTTCAGCCAATCCTACTAGGCTTTGGTACAAGGAATATGTGCAGTCCCTATTTTTTTTTTAACTTGGCTCAAGAAACATTATGATTTGATGAGTCAAAACTTAGATCCTTTTCATGTATTCTGTGAATCCATCTCCAAAGCCATGTGACTAGAATCATCTGTGCTGTGACCCTGTCTATTAACTGATCAACCCAATTTAGAAATACTTCGGTTAATTTATACTTTTATATATATAAAAGTATAAATTAACCGAAGTATTTGCTGAAGGGGCTTCTCTGAGCTTAATTAGCTTTGCACAGCTTTCTTTTTAATTAGTATGCAGAGCTGGAAAGGAATCAAAGAATATAACAACTGCAGCAGGGAAACTCAGGCTGGCCATTGCAAGATAAATCCCACTTTCCTTTTTTTCAAAATATTAAAAAAAAACACAACTCTACTATAGTTGACTTTTTAGTAAAACAAAACAAAAACCTGGCCCTATTAGAAACTATGTTTTCCCCCTATTTTTTATTTTAAAAAGACATGGGAACTTCCATCAGTACAATTAAATTATTAAAATGTATTAATCATTTGTAACATTAATGAAAGTTTGCCATCCTGTGCATGATACTAACTTTTAAGGTAAAAATACTTGGTTTTCAGAAAAGTAATAATAATTACTTCACAGTTATAAAAAAATAGTTTGTGAGATTGAGGATCTTATTAGATTTCGCTTTTTAAAGTATGATTATAATATAATATGCAATATATATTGTCCTGCCTTAACCATGAAAGACAGTTGGGTGACCATGGGCCAGTTACACAATCTCACAGAATTCTGGGAAAAATAGGAGGAGGAAGATGTGTTGGATATGTTTGCCGCCTTGAGTTGTTTGTAAAAATAGTAGGTAAATTAAGTAAGTAGGCAAATAAGTAAGCAAGTAAGTAAATGAATAAATAAATAATTGTTAAAAAATATTCATTTATTAAATTTATATGTTGCCCAACTCACTGTCTAATAAAATAAAAATGTACTTAAAATAATTCAGTACTGAGCAAAGCTACATGGATCATAGCATACATCACAGGTGTCAAACTCGCGGCATCACCATGCCATCACACGACATATCACAACGTTTTTCCCATTCTAGGAACTAGGATGGGTGTGGCCTACATGTAAGACATCTGGCCCAGGGGCCACCATCTTGGCACCCCTGGCATACATCATAACTCTTAAGTAAAGAACTCAGAAAATAGTTTTGGGCTGCTGTTGCTGATACTAAGTCAGAAAGAACTGATTTGGTCCTGGGGAAGATGAGTAATCACTAGGACTCCATCTAAAACAGGGTTTCACAGTGTCGATCTAAACCTCCAAGAGTCGACAAGTTTATCCAAGATATCAGTGTTGTTGTTCATAGTACTGTTAGCAAAAGTAATACAGATAGTCCTTCACAATTGGGACCAGAAATTCCATTGCTAAGTCAGGTGGTTGTTAAGGAATTCACACCCCATAAATACTAATAATATTTATTTAAATTGCTGTTGCTGTGCCACATAGACTATTTTTAAAGAGTCAAAAGCATGAGACAATATTTATGGAAGTTTATTTATGTTGATAGAGGAAATTGGCTGGATCTTCAATAATTATCAGCAATGTTTTCCAGGTTGCTAACATACACTGGCATTTTTTAAACAATCTATTAACAACTTTTTCCATTTCTGAAAATACCTGTGGCTTAACTGCCAGTCTTACTTATTCTGTCCTGGTATGCCTGACAATCTGGCACTCCAATTTTTCTCAGAGGCATAAATCTTATGCGTGTGAGATGTATGGCCACTTCTGTGTTATATACTTAATTCATTTCACTGTGAGTGTAGTTTGTGGAATGTAATAGCTTCGGTAAAAAAGATAAAAACTTATTCCTTTATCGTGCCTACCAGTTCCCTCTGTAAAATATCTTTGCAATTTCCCTTCAAACCTTTTAAAATTCAAGTCCTAATATAACCCTAAGAGGTAGAATGAATTACCCCACACTTGAAACTAGTTTTTCTGGATGCCCTTTGTTCCTTCTCTTTCCTTCTTTCCTTCCTTCCTTCCTTCCTTCCTTCCTTCCTTCCTTCCTTCCTTGTTGTTAAACAATTTTCTTTACAATATTTTAAGATTTTAACATTTTTTGTCTAACTGTAAATAAGTCAAAGAATAGAGCTAATAAATTACCAAGAGTTTTCCATTATCAGGATTTTGGAACGCTATGTTCAAGACCAGATTCCTGGTGCCAAAGTGGTGGTGGAATCCATTGGTGCTCGCAGATATGGTGATGGATATTCAGAAGAAGATTATTCCAAATCTGACCTCATGATCTATGCAATCGATCCTCAGACAAACCGTGCTATAATGAGGAATGAACTTTTCAAGTAAGTAGTTAAGTGTACCAGCAGTGAATATCAGTTGAGGAAATCAACCTTTTATCAAGGCATTGACTGAGTTGGCTTCAAAATTAGCAACTTTTTGTTCTTTTACATGCCTGATGTTTAAAGGTGCAGGTAATATCATGCAGGAGCAATATGTAAACATTGAGTGGCACACAACTGCAACTATTTAAGAGATCCCCTTTGGACCTGAAAATAGCATTGTTATGATTTAGTGCTTTGTGTTCTGATGAAAACAGAAACTCCGATAGGGTTAATCCGAGAAAGAATTTTGTCGTCTCAGTGTTATCTTACTGCCTTTAGGCAAACATGCAATCACATATGCTCAATTTCACACAAAAATTATTGTGAAAAGCAGCAGTTGAAACCCTCTCCCCATTTATGACACATTTGCAGTAATGTTTTTGTGTTGTGTTGTTTTTGTCTTCTTCACTGTAGCTTCTGTAATTCAAATGTACAGGGTTTTGTACCTCCACAGTACAAAGGTCTCAGAAGTTCAGAGTTTTTTGGAAAAAGCCTTGGTTTACTGTAAATCACATATAAGACTGTAACTCAAGAGATCAGTGGTCCCAAATCTTCTATCCAGAGATTTAACCAATGAGATGACTTTCAACAGTTGCTATTTCCATCATTAGCATCATAATAGGAGAGGGCAAGACAGTAGAACAGAAGAAGAAATGCTAACACTGTTGTGGATTAAAGTTCCTGAGCTAGGACTGAAAGGTAGAACTGATGGCATAACCCTTTTTTTTACTCCCCGGGTTTGATAGTTGCTTATTTTTATAGTGCATTCTGAAACCTGGAAATTAGGACCAACCTGATTCCACAAAATCAAAGGTTTATTATTGTATAACATCAAAGAATTACTGGTACCAATTGTCGATTTGGGTCCAAGACCGCCAAAAGTACAGGCAGTTTATCTCAGTAGGAGGCAGAGGGAAAGTGTAGAGCACCGCTGCCTCCTACTGTCAAGCTCACAGGCCGCAGGTCAGATGTGTCACACATTGGCCACATCTATGCCCGGTTTAGCAAAGGTGGGGGAAGTCATGATACATAACATGACGCCGCCATGACAACATGAGTTTGATGATGTAAAGTTACTAGATTTGTCTGGGATTGGCATACCAACTCAGAAGCCTCCACAGATGTTGATGTAGTCTCCAATCTTGAGGAACTTTGTTTATGTTTTATCTTCCCTACACTAAGGAGAATAGTGCCAGAAGCAAATGTGATAGTTTGCTAGCCATATGCTTAAGAAACAAATGTTTCTCAGCTAACAAACTATGATTTATTGACAGTATTTTGTTTATTTAGAGTTTCGTATCTTATGTGGTTAAATTAATAGTGACATACAAAAATATGTTGATGTTGAGAAGAAAATTGGCATATTTTCAGTTGATGGATGGAGAGAGAGGTTACAAATAGCTATTGTATTAACCATAAAATAAAAAAGAACTGTCTATATAATCTGCAAATATATAAACTGACAGGGACAAATGTTTGAATATAGAACTAAAAAAAGAAAACATTTGCAGGGGTTTTTGTTGGTGATAAATATTTGCAACATTGGTTTACTCTCCTTCCATGCCAAATTTTGAAATAAATATATGGTGGACTGCATTTTAACTACATTTTTAAAATGTAGTATAAATTCTCATGTATGTCATCCGTACATGACTTTTTTTAAAAAAAAATGAGCACCTACTAATTAACACAGGCTTAAAGGCAACCTAATTACATATCTCTTTAGCTTGCACAACCAACTTTATTTTTTCCTTTTCCAACATTTTCAAAAATGTAGAACATCAAAAGACTAGGGAATACTTTCTTGGCCTTGGGGCAGAGGTGAAGAAATGTCAATCTAGCAAAATGAAGAGAAAGTTTTAGTCTGAAACATTAGCATATTTTAGGCTTGGCGGGGAATCTCCAGTGGTTTGGTTCCTATAAATTCAGATGTATTTCCAGAATTCAAAAGTTAACTCCAGTCTAGGACTACCGGTTTGAAGGGCTTCGGTGACAGACAGAAATCTGCGATCGTGCACGGTTTCTGTCTAGGCTCGCCGCTGGAGCGCCCCAAGCCGGCTGGTTTCGGGGCTAAGCCACCCCATAGAGGTGGTGAAGATGGGGGAGACTGCCAGCAGGGTTGAGGAGAGTTGCATCTCTCCTCCTCAGCTGGCCATTACTCCCTTTCCCGAAGGCGGTTGCAGCGGTGGTCAGAAATGGCCACCAGAAAGAAGAACTTGACCGGAAAAGAATGTGCAGGAGGGAGATAAGAAGTGAAAGTTTTGGCTGACTGGCTAAAATTGCAAAAGCAACAACCAAGATACCCTGGAATTTAAACTTACAAAAAATAACATCGCTCCCAAAGAAGAGTCGGAAACAGTGAAGGAAAGTGAAAAGGGAAAGATTTGGCTTTTTTTCTTCTTCTCTCTCCTTACCTATACTGACAACTAAGAGAGTTAAATAAGAAATCAGAAAAATCCACTTTGACATCAACAGGCAATTAAGCTGAAAATAAAACAAAATGCCAAAGGGATAATAAAGATTTCTGGACATTAAAAACTTTTTTTTCATAAGCAGGAAGGGAGAGAAAAAGAATAAGGGCAGGATCTGGAAGAGGGAGGAGACTGCCTGGAATTAAAAAGAATCTAAAGTAAAACTTCAACAAGACTTCTAAAAGATTCCTTTTAACTGAAACTTTGCAACTAAATAGTAACCCCAGGAAGAGAAAGTGAAAAAAAAGAGCAAAAAAGAAACAGCTTGTGTGTATTTGGATTATTTGGTGATCTTTGGATTTTTGGTTATTATATTTGAATGACTAAAATCAACTGGGTGGTTGTTTAAAAATTTATACAATGGCACCACTTCTGGATGAATTGAAAATGGAATTTAAAAAGTACAAAGAAGATGCACAAGAAGGGAAGGGTTCTTTTGGCTTCATCTTTCAATTCTTAGAAATGGAGATTTGGAACTATGAGAAACAACAAGAAAAGACTGAAAAACAAGAAGACTGGGACAAAGAAGAAGCCATCTTTAATGAACAAGTAATTCTATGTGGGGAAGAAAAAGGAAAGGGGGAAAGAGAATGGAGAATTTAAGACTTAAAAAAACAACCAAAGAAAAGAAAAATAATTCAAAAAATAAGTATAATACTGGAAAGCAACAGAAGAGGGGAATACAGAAGAGAAATAGAGATAGAGAGACAAGGGAGTAAAAGGGGGAGAGAGAAGAAGAGAGGGAAGAAGGAAAGGAAAAGAAGTTACAAAGGACTGGAGCAAGATATAGAGAAACAGGATGTATTTAGAAATAATGGGTGAAAATCTAACTGAAAAAGGGATTCTGTAAAGGTACATAAGATTGTATTGTTATATTAGTAATAGAAATAACCTTAGAAAATTGGAAACAACGTATGATTAAAATGAGGGATAAAATAGTGTAATTTAGTGAAATGTTTGTGAATAAAATAAGTGAAATAAAATAAATGAGAAAAATTGAATTAGGAAGGAACGGGAACATTTTAATTAGTTAATGTTTTATAAAATATAAGTGAAGGGGGGGAATTAACTATGGAAAGCTTATAATTGTTCCCATAGAAGTATGATATTTAATTGAAAAGTAATGTTAAAGATGTTAAGACTTTAATGAATATTAATATTAATGATAGAATTGAACTGGAATGGAATGTTGTTTTAATTATATATATTTATATTTCTTTTTTTAAGAATACAGTGTGTATTTTAAGAATGTACCAAGCAGAATCCGAATGGAAGTTATGTGTTATATTGAATGTTACAACTTTAGGGAAAAGATATAAAGGCGTCATACTCCAGTCAGTAACTACAGGAGAAATTTTGCTTAATGAGAAAAGATAATAGATAATTGAAACAGGACAGACAAAAAATATAAATACAATGATTTGAATTGAGATGAGATAATTAAAATAAAAATGAGAAAATTAAAAGAGGGGAGAAGCTATGCAGAAAATGTAAAATAGTAATAAGATATGGAATAGAATATAAAAATGAGCATGAAACTGAATTTGTGTCTGTACGGAGAAATGTAACCCGGGATTATGCTGCTTTCAAAAAAGATGTTTTATTTGTATTTTTTTTTCTCTTTGTGAAAACTCAAATAAAATTTACAAAAAAAAAGTTAAACTCCACCTTGGATTTTCCTTTATTTAATCCTGGAGTGATATGCCTTGAAAGGTTCTCAGTCACCCTTTTGCCCCATTGTACAGTTGCAGGATAATTTCCAAAGAATAGCATGATCCTCTGGAAAAACAAAGAGATTTCTCAGTTACTTTTTCTATGTCCCTCAAGAAGTTCTGCCTCTTAGACTTTTTTTCAAGGAATGGAGTCTTGACAGAAAGGAGAATATGGGAATAATAAAATGCCCCTCATGATACGACTATTCCTAGTCTTTAAACAAATATGAAAATCTTTCTTCAAAACAAGACAGAGCAGAGATCTGTGACAAGAGACTGTATAGTGTAAGATATATTTTCTCAGTGTCTGTGGAGATTCTTAGTCATTCAGGTCATGGTTGTCCCAAAAATGCTTTTTCAAAAGATAACTGGATTTTATTTTTCCTTGAAGATGTTTCACTTCTCATCAAAAAAGTTTCTTGAGTTTTCTACATTTTCTCTGATATTTTTAAACTTCCTTGCACAGTAATTATTAATATCAAAGCCATTTAACAGTGAAGTTTATCCCCACTATTACCACAACATATGGTTTTAAGGGAGAAGAAATCACCATAAAGTTTCTCAAAATTATACATTGTAGGTAGTCTTTGACTTACAACTAGCTGCTTCATGACCATTTGAAGTTACAATGGAAGCTCCCAAAAATTCACAATGGTTTTGGCAGAAATTGGTGTTTATGTACAGTTTCCAGCAAAAAGCCAACCCATAATGAAGAATAGGATCACTTAACTATGGCTATTTTTACTTAACTACCACCACAAAAAAAGTTGGTAAAAATGAGTTTGGTCAAATGGTGGCCTATTTTGTGACCATTGCAGCTTACGTCTGTAGTTGTCAGACTCAATTACAGTTGTAAGTCAAGGATTACCTTGAGTGTACTATATCTTGCTTTTCAGTTACAAAACATCCCAGTGAAGACTTAGTGATTATACCACAGTGTCTTTGTGGTCTCCTAAAGAAGATATAGATTGTCTGTGAAGGGTCTGCATGACTGTAGAAGCTTTTGTATATGTTGTGGCTGTCAATTTTCTATCCCCTGAGTCCGTACAAATCACTTTTACTCAAAAAATAGCCTTAGTTGAAATCAGTAAAACCTATTCAATGAACACATATTTAATTTTTCCAACAAAAAATTCTGGTTCAGTAAAAATAAGACTAAAAATAATGCCAGGTGCACCTTGGTGTCACCATTGCACTGAAAAAGATGTGAGTGAGATTTGAATTTCCATATTTTCATTTTGTTCACATCTTCTGAGTTGTTGTTTATTTTCAGATTTTAAGCAAGCCATTCTTTACCCAAACTATAATTACCTGAAAATCAAGAGTGTGGAAATCACTTTTAAAAAAAAAAAACAGAATATATTTTCCAGAATATATTGTGTGTGAGTTAGGAGAAGCATAGGAATTTAAATGAAAGATACAGAAATCAAGATGTGATCTAAGTACAATGTGATCTAAGCATAATTTCAATTGTTCTACTGCTGCCACAATCTTGTTCCTTGCTACTAAAGCTAAGGAGATTCAGATTAATCCCCTCTCCTTGTGACACAACAAGGTGTTGATGGTTAGGTGAGGGAAATATTTTAAGGAAACGCCCATGGAAAAGGAATCTCTCCAATCAGCTCCACTGAATAAGAGTGTTGGTTTAAGCTACTGATTGAAAACAATGTTATAATTGTTAGACAGAAACTGGGTAGTTTTGTATACTTCTTTAGTCCCATGCTATTCTAGATCATATTTAGCTGCTTCTTTCTACAAATAAAACTTGGAAAAGAAGCCTCTAATATTCATTGCATGTTATCACCTATCTAGCAACTCTAGGACTTACAGCTGTCGTAACCTAGAGGTATCTATTATGGATCATAATAAGGGCAGCAAGTTAAGGAAAACCTTCATGCCATATTTGATGATGGTTGCTTACCCCAGTAATAAAAAAGACTCATCCAGGATGAAACCTTCATTACTTTGTCTAATGCTTTTGGCCAGATCTTCAAGTATCCTTCCTGAAGAAGGGATTCCTCTGATTTCTCTCTGTGTGTGTGTGTGTGTGTATTGTAGACTGTAGACTGTATATCTACATATACAGTATACATGTAGAATATACACGCGCATACACACCCACACCCACACCCATGCAATATATATATATATATTGCAGATATTGAGAATATCTGTGTGTTGAGTGAAATTTATTTGCCAATGGTATGGTATGTTTTTTTCATTCTCGGTACTAGGACATTTTTTTTTAAAAAAGACTTACATTATCCATTATCCTTTATGAGTACAAAAAAAAGGGATAGCTTCTGAGACATTGTGACTTCCTAAAATAAATTTAAAAGGCCCTCATCTCATTTTGTACTTTAAGTCATGTTTCATCTGAATTACAATAAGCATAGTAAGCTATAAAAACCATAGAAACAAAGATTTGTAGATAAATTGCTTATAAAATTTTAAAGAGAGTGTATTACAACTCTCTGAAGGGCATTTCACTTTCTTAATTAGTATAAATGGCATTCAGTACATGCAAGCATTATGTAAGAGAAGGTTTTCCACTTTTCATTACACCTGGATTGTTCAGTTTAATCGACATTACTTACTTTGACTCATATAACACAGAGCCTAATTACAACGGTACACCGGTTTAGCTCTTTTTATTGTAATCGTGGTTGGTAACCTCGTCTTTGAACAGTTGGAGCAATTTTGCTCTAAAGCAATATAATCGTTTTTCATGTTTTCAACATCATGATTCCAATAGATTTGTTCCAGAACTATTTTATACTCTGTTGTTCTATTGTTCCTGGTTTTTAAAAATTACCCATCGTCTCCACTGCTGTTTTGAGATGAACAGCATGCTTTTGTTATGAAGCTGTGTCTATCATCACAGATGGCACACTGTAAACAACTCTACTGCCGTCGGTCAATTAGAATGAAAATCAGATCAAACAAACTACAGAGAGGGCAGGTAGGGGATGAAATGTTCAAAAGGAAATAAAAATGTGGGGAAATAAAAAGCTGAAGGGGAGGGAATACCTTTTAATATGGATCCCACCTTTAAAAAAGAATAGAAATTAGCTTGATCTTGCTTTCTTCTCTTGTTTTGTTCTCTTGACACTGAAGATTTCTGGATGGCAAGCTTCTGGATATCAATAAAGAATTTCAACCATACCTTGGGCAAGGAGGACGTATTTTGGAAATACGAACACCAGATGTGGTGGCCAATGTCAAAAAACAGGCACAAGCTGTGGGCTACACCGAGGGAGCTTTGTTGGCTCTGGCTGTCATCATTATCCTTTGCTGCATGCCTGCTATTTTAATAGTTATGGTCAGCTACAAACAGTAAGTAACCAGGGGAGGGCTTCAAAAATTTTAGCAAAGGGTTCTCTGTCCGGTTGCTGGTGGGTGTGGCCATGGTGGGCGTGGCCCAATCAGCCTCCTGAAACATGGTGGGCTTTCCTCGAGCCTCAGGGAGGTGGAAAACGGCTCTCCGGGCTCTGGAGTCTCTCTGAAAACTGGAACAGGGCCCATTTCTGGCCTTCCTGAACTTCCAGGAGGTCCATGTTTCACCCTCCCTGAGCCTCCATGCATGCCCTGCACTTACCTGCATCCAAAATGGCCCGTGTGAGGACTCCTGGGAATGGCGTGGTGGGCCAGGTGGGGCCACCAGGAGTGGGATTTGGGGGTTCTCCGAACTGCACAGAATGTTAGCTAGGGGCTCTCCCGAACCCCTGTGAACCCCCAGCAGCCCCACCCCTGACAAGAACCCTTTACTCTGGTTTTCATAGCACCTGTTATGTAGCAAAGACGGAAACCCACAAACCTTGTACAGTTGTTTTGAAAGAATGACACAGGATTGCTTATAGAATCCTTACACAGGATTACTTATAACTCTAGTATTCTCATGTGAGATCTCTTTCAATCTTGGGTATGAAATTAGCAGCCCTCATGAGATCTTGAGGGATTTGATGTAATCAAAAAAGTAATTGCCGACCCAAGTCATGTGTGAGATAGAACTCTTGGTTTTTCCCTGTTGACTTTGCTTGTGGGAAACCCATAGGAAACATCAACAATCATGTAACCACAGCTAAGTGTTGAGTGTCCACATCACAATCATATAACTGCAGGGACTCCGCAATGGTGAGAACTTTGAGGTTTCCTTATTCAGCACTGTCACAACTTTGAATAGTCACTGAACAAATGCATGTTAGCTGAGGACAAGGGCTCTTTAATTATTTTGTTCAGTATGATATGCAATCATGATTGTCATTATTGAGCTTCATTTATTTCAGTGGGTTATGATCATCTGGTTGATTCAAACCATATTCAAGGCAAATTGCCCTCCAGTTTCACTTCTTCCTTATTATGCCACTCTGCATATGTTTACTTCAAAGGCATAAATATTATTCTCTGTTAATGTAAAGACAGTATCTCAAGTTAACTTTTGGGAATTATCTAGTCATAAGAACAGAATACAGAGAAATGAAACATGCAAGTGTTTCTAGTGAACTAGAAGTAAGAAAAGGAGAACAATTCCATGTGAAGGATTGAGCAAGATTTGAAATATGGCAGTATATATACTGAACCCTCCCTCCCAATTGGTACAGGCAGACCTTACCTACCATCACAACTGGGACCAAAATCCAAGTCATTGGGTGAAGAAATCATCACATGTTCACTTCGTTCAGTGACCACAATCCCAGCACTCCCAGTTGCCATTGTTAAGCTATCTCACAGGTCATTGAGTACACAGTATCCTAGGTAAGGGGCACAAGGTGCTTCAGTTGGATGGAGGAGGCCCTGGGAGATCTTGGGGCAGGCTGAGCACAAATTTGGGTAGGGCATAATGTAGGCAAGTCTCTCCATTCAGGGTCTGAAAATCCTGCTTTGATTTCTCTGGGAGGATGAGCTGCGGTGGCGCAGTGGTTAGAATGCAGTACTGCAGGCTACTTCTGCTGCCTGCCAGCTGCCTGCAATTTGGCAAATCGAATCTCACCAGTCTCAAGGTTGACTCAGCCTTCCATCCTTCCAAGGTGGATAAAATGAGGACCCAGATTGTTGGGGGCAATAGGCTGACTCTGTAAACCACTTTGAGAGGGCTGGAAATCACTGTGAAGCAGAATATAAGTCTAAGTGCTATTGCTATCTCTATTTTCAGCTACAGAGTAGAGAGACTTATCTACAGCACCCCTAATTCACTCACAGCTTGTGCTGATTCTCCCAAGTCCTCCTACATCCCACTGAGGTGCCCCTCTAAAACACCTAACACCTTTAACGCACTGCACTGTTTCTCTGCTCTGATGGGATTTCAGCAGGGAGAACTTCAGTTCCAGAGTTCTTCACAGCACCCAACCCCAACTCATGCTGCCCTCCCAGAGCCTCCCACATTCCCCGAGACATGCTGCGCTCCTTACCATACTGCCTCTCTGTTCTGCTTGGATTCTGGCAGAGAGGATTTTCAGGTCCTGACAAATCTCTATGCTCCAGAGCTAAAAATTCTCCCTGCTGAAATACAACCAGGAGGGTGAGGCAGTACTGTAAGGTAAGGTGTACAGGGATGCCTGAGCTGAATGGGAGACCTGGTGCAGGCTGTGCATAAGTTTGTTACATACATATGATTTGGGGGGGAGGTTTTGTAGACAAGCCTTTCCATTCCATGATTGACAGTCTTGATTGGTTTTCATCAGTGACCTTTTTCAACCAGCCCACAGAAACTAAAAAGAGTCCTTTTGTCAGGTGGCAACAATTTGTGATTTTTCCTTCCGGTTTCCCCATGGACTTTCTGGTGAAGCCAGCAGGAAAAATTGCAAATGGCAATCACAGGATTACAGGCCAATTGGCAATCAGTCATAAGTGCAAATGAATTGCCAAGTACCCAGATTGCTATCATGTGACTGCGAAGATGCTGCAAGGACTGTGACTTTAGGCACAAGTTCTAAGTTCCTTCGTTCAGCACAATTGTAATTTTGAATATTCACTGAATTGATGATGATAGGTCAAGGACTATGTAGAGACTATTGGTTATCTCTTATGACTGATGTTCTGATGTAACAGGAAAGATTCAGTTCATAGCGAAGTTCATCTATGTGTCTATGCGTTGCTTAGCAGATATCTGTGTTAGAAAGCCTAACAATAAAGAGGCCCACTAAAAAAAAAAGCTAGCTTTGACTACACATTGCTAACTTGCTAGCTATACTTGCAAACCAGCATGTAATCAGCTGAGCTACAGAGAACTGTTTTCATCCCATGCTGACTTTCTTATATGGGACAAAGGTTTTGACAACCCCTCTTCTGACTCAGCTCATTATATATTATTTTTGAAGCATTGCCATTCTAACTAGTAATACTTCAGCAAGATTTTTCTTTCATTCAAATATCTAAAGTAATTCATAGTGACCACCTGAAGAAAAAACCAAAGTGAAGGTTGGTTTTTTTTTTCAAAGGAATGTCAAAATCTTGAACATTCTTTTATGGCCTGACTTAAATAATTTAGGAAATGTATCTATTTTTCTTTTTCTGTAGCTTTTCTTATGCCTTAGTTGGCAGCTATGAATGCTAACAAAATAACAGATGAAGTCTGCTACATAGTGGAAAAATTGAATGAACATAACCATCATTACCCATAAAATGGAAGCATTCAGTTTGTAATAAAACATTTTTCAATACAGTTTGTTTAACATTCCAATTTGTTTAACACTCAATGAATTTTTCCAGATTATTTTTTTAAAAGACTGTAAAGTTGAATGAATTTTCAATTGCTTATTTGCCCATGGGAATTAGTATTGTTGTAGCATTGCAGGAAAATAATAAAAAGGAAGCATTGTTATTTCCTATGTAACAGTACCTTTGAAATTTCAATATTCTACAGAGAAAGAAAATCATAATTATGAGCCAAAGATAAATGAATTAATAATGGGCAAGTGATATATTTACTACTTAATGTTTTTCAATATTTTATCTGTAGACTGCCCGGAATCCCTCTAGGAGGGAAATGGATGGTTTTAAAATTTAATAAATGAATATTCATAATAGACATATAGAAAAGAACCTCAGAGATATTCCATTATTTTAAAAATTCTCTAACGTTGTCTGATTTAAAATCTGGAAGAAAAATGCAAGTACAGATTTGTGTACAGTTTGTATGTGCTAAAATTTATGTACATGGAGATGTAAATGTAAGTGAATGAATGAATGAATGACTATTATGGCCAAACAATTAAAAAAGAATTTAAAAAATTAATTAGGTATATAAGAAATAGAATAATACAAGTAATTGTAATAATTGATATAGAAGTATGTTGTAACTGTGGGAGTCCTTCCGCTATTTGATGTTCAATTTTCACTCCTGCTGTGCAGTGTTACAATTTGAAAAAAAGCCCAAATGTATATGTTGATGCGAACATTTTAATAAAACCATGGTAGGTCACTGCCAGGACTATATGATCAAGTAGATTCTCCTCCCTCTTTAATTGATGTGCAACCTCTAGGTCTTGTCCACGCAGAATAACTTCCAATGCAAGAGTTTCAGAAAAGGATTGAACGGAATAGCCTATTATCAAACAGGGTAAAATACTACATTGGCAGACAGACTTAAAGAAAGAAGCACATGGCTTTTCTATTTGGTCCCTGAAGCCAGACTATTTGGTTTGTTTGTTTGTTTGTTTATTCATTTATTTATTTATTTATTAAAATTATTAAAATTTTATTAAAATTTCACAAGAAATTGTCCTGGCTGGCACATAGGCAAAAGAAAAAGAAGTATAAAAGCAAACACAGCCACAAATAGACACACATGAGATCCAGTCAGCAACACATCACCTCCCTGAGACCACCACCATCCCCAGGCCTGATGAGGGATTTCCAGAAAATAAAGCCCACCCCCACCTTCTACAGTAGGGCTGTCAAACTCCTGGCCCAAGGGCCGGATGAGTCACCTGCCAGTCCCTCCCATGCCCAGTTTAGCAAAGGGGGGGGGAAGTCCCGATATGTCACGTGATGCTGCCATGATGCCGTCAGTTTGACACTCCTGTTCTAGAGAGACAGGACTTGTAGCATGCCTCTCTTGCCAGATCTGATTGGATGAGCAGATGTAATGAAGGGAAGAAGGTTCCTCAAATAACCCACCCCCATGCCATGGAGGGTTTTAAAAATCAAAACCAGCACCCGGGAAAGAAAGAAAAGGAAAGGTGTCACCACGGATTGTACTCGGCTAGTCATTGCTGACTATAGGGGCGGTGCTCATCTCCATTTCAAGTGCCGTCTGAAGACGTTTCCATGGTCACGTGGCCAGCACAATGTCACAAAGTGCCTTTTCCTCCCCATCAAAATGATACCTATTTATCTACTTGCATTTTCATGTTTTTGCCAGGCAGGAGCTAGGCAAGATGGGCACTTGCCCCATTGGCGACACTTGGATCTCAAACCCAGGCTGTTAGCTTTCCAGCCGACAAGCTCTCCGTCTTTAACCGCTAAGCCATTACACCTCCTGGCAATAATGTTGATACAACAAATCTGACTTATTCCATCAGATGAAAGTTTTCTTTTTCCCAATAATGTAATATTTTTTTAGTTCACAATAACCTATCAGGTTACTCCTTTATTAAAAGTTAGCTAGTGTTAGCTTGAATCTACTAAACCTGCATAAATCCAATTTTTAATAAAATATTCTCCCTTCTTTTTAGCATGCCCATAGAAGGATATATTATTCTATGGCTCTTTCAAAGGAAGTGGGGCTTTTTGTAAGATGGTGGTTGGATAGCAGTTATCACAAGATTAATTGCAACTAATTAGCTATTTTTAATTAAAGATCGCCTAATTAAAAATATCCTTTTAATTAATTAAAATATATTTGATGAGTTAGTCAAAACAATAAAGATTGAGGATACAGCCCTAAAAATATATAGCCTATAAAGTTTATAAGGATTTTCTGAATTATTTTTCTATGTGAATCTCACTGTTTATTCTCTTATTTCTGTTTTACCATTCTGCATTACAAAACAGATTTAAAGAGTAAGTATTTTATTTTTAAACTTTATTTGTCTCATGTATGAATATGCAAAAGTTTAGCTTTTATTTGGGTACAATGATTTCAAAAAGAAGGATATGTGTGTATCAGTACATAGTGATTGAAAACTCTCAAGCTTTCCGAAATTTGGGTTGTAAGATTATAAATATGCTAAACATTTTAAGATTATTTTGCTACTTCACCAAGGCAAGGTATTCACCTAAGTGATGTGTCACTTTACAAGTTTTAATATCGAATGGGATTTAATTCTATAATCCCAAATTATAATATTAAGATTGATTGGATTATATTCACATTGTAAAATGTGTAAGTAAATTTCATTTAAATAAACACTTCATTGAAAATGCACTTGAAACACAAGTGTTTGTGCTAATGAAAAAAAAGTCATTTTATGTGAAAGGTAGAATCATAAACCTGACTAGGGAGACAAGTGGAAAACACAGACTAATTATATATTGATTTAAAATCCCAGAATATTAACCTAATACAGGTAAATCTGTCAATTCAGTAGTAATTCCTGAGATATCTATCTACTCTATAATCCCAGCCCTTTTTCTTTCCTTGGCCTAAAGAATATGGGAGGTAAATTCATAGTTTTAAATATCCCAGTTATTCATTTTAGAGAACTGGAGTTCATTGTTCAGCTTTTCCAGAACTTTCTAGTCGATCGTGCACAAAAACACAACAGTCCATTGTAAGAGAACTGAGTATATCTGCATCAAGAAGCCAGATTTTATTCTGTTTGCGGTATTTTTGAATGCTTAGCATTAGCATCAATTATCAGGTGAAACTCTCTGATGAATTCTCCGCATGACTACCAATGTGGGCTTGTTAGAAACATTCTTCGATTCCCTTCAAATCTCTTCACTTCTTCCCCATATGATTTCACCGAAGGAGACAAGCTGAATGTGCAAAGACAGCTCGTATCCAGATGGCCCTACCAGCTGGCAAATCAGCAAGCATCCCTGCCAATAATCTCTACGAAGAACTGGGTGACAGCACCATGTAAGTTTTCAATGAAATTTAAAATGCTAATAACGCAGGGTATAATTCTGATACTTTAAAAATTACAGTCATCATGGGTAAGCAAATTAATATATAATCTTCTAAATATCAACCGCATGTTGGGAACATCATGGGGGAATAGTGCATGTATTGAAGGAGGATAAAGAAATGGTAATTGTGTAAGCAGAAGCATGCAGATACATTTTGAAACACATAAGAGAATTGTGACAAGCATTTCTGTCAATTTGGTATACCAAGTGGAGATCATCTATCTATATTTCAGAAACTTTTTATATATTTTTTCTTACATATTTTAAAGTATGCAAATTTATTTTTGATATGACAGAATTAGGTAGATTGTCAGATCCAGTGTGCACCTTCCTGTACAATTGAATTGAATTAGAGCATTGGGATGATCTGATAAAAATGTATGTGCCTGTGTATGCAAAATATCAAAAGGCTGACAGAATCAATGTATTTCTACATTGCAACCCAAAATTGAAATGGGGTAAGACAGAAAAGTGAATAGGTTATACTAGGCTTGGCATTTCTTCCTAAGCACTCCAGAGGAGACCAGATTTCATCAATCTATGAAAATAGCATGCAGTAAGCCTTATTAAGATTGGGCTCTGGATGTTGTGTTTAGACCAGGGTTGTCAAACTCAACATCACATTGTCATCACGTGACATATCGTGACTTTTTTGCCCTTCTCTAAACCGGGAGTGGGTGTGGCCAGTGTAATGCATCCAGCCCACGGGCCACCAGTTTGACACCCTGATCTAGACCAAAGAGAGTTCAGTGGATAAGAAAAGGAATATAGGCAGGATGACAGCAAATTTGGGAAAAGGAAGAAGAGGATTCAAAGGACCATTGGCAGGAATGTAGTCAGAATTAAGTATTAAATCCAGAGTATATAGAAAGCTAATAGTCTGCATTACTGCTCTTCCCACAAAGCCATTTGGAATATTGAAATGATTGTACCTCTAAGGATTTGTAAAGTTTGATCAGTCTAAAGAAACCAAAGGCTTCAGCTGACAATAGTCATAGCAGCAGGTAGATCAACCTGATCTGTTGGACTACCCAAAGAAGGAGTCCGCTGGAAATGATAGATGGCATAGCTCAGATGAAGGAGATTATACTTTAACTTGTTTTTCCCAATGACTTAACCATCATCCAATGAACCCAGTTCTTGAAGAAACACAATGCCATTCCCCTCTGTGTAATGGCTTGTGGTTACATTTGTTCAGTGCAATTTTCTGGTATTTAGAAGTTTGAGGTTTGCTCAACATAATTAAACAACAAATGACTAAAAGTATAAAAGTATAAATTTTGCATTATATATACATATAAATATATCTGAACTGGAAATATTGGCATTACCTACTATGGAAAAAATATTGTTCCATATAAGAGCATGTAGCTTTTTTTTTAAAAGATTCCACATTCAAACTGAGATCACCATTTAAAGTCACTAATGAAAGATCATTACCATAGGGACACAGAAGAGTATTTATAGCTCAGGATTGAAATAAAGGGTCCTTGGTGCTCTCTGAGCTTGGTTGCGACTAGGAGACCTACACTGGGTCCTTCCAACTCTATTAATCTATTTTCTTACAGATGTTTCATTGCCCAAACTAGGTAACATTGTCAGAGCTAGTAGGGAATGGGGCTTGCTTCAATTTATATCAGGGGTCCCCAAACTTGTCAACTTTTTAAGACTTGTGGACTTCAACTCCCAGAATTCTTCGCCAGTATAGCTGAGGAATGTTTACTGTTAGTTTATTTGGCTAATGTCCCAAAGATGCTTTCAAAAGACAACTGGACTTCCTTGGTTTTTTTTTCTTTGAAAACAGTTTGTTCTCATCCAAGAAGCTTCCTCAGTTCAAGAGAAAAAAAACCAAGAAAGTCAAGTTGCCCTTTGAAAGTACCTTGGGGATAATCATGAGCTAAATGATTAAGAATCTCCACAGGCATTTGTTTGGCTAATCATCACCATCATATAGCCCAAGGGTCTTCAAACTTGGCAAGTATAAGATTTGTGGACTTCAACTCCCAGAATTCCTGAGCTAACATGACTGGAGGAGGAATTCTGGGAGTTAAAGTCCACAAGTACTAAAGCTGTCAAGTTTGAAGGCCCCTGACATAGCCATTTGAAACTTTGCCCAAAAATAGTGTTCTTCAAATTCTCACAAAATGTCCTCAATGCAAGGTTTTTCTAGTAGTTGGAAAATTATGTCAAGATGTTCAAATGCCACATATAAATAGGAAGGAATACATAAAGCAAAATTCAAACTTTTGCATGCAACATGAGCCAAAAAAACCGAATATGCCATGGGTGGAAACTTGAAAAGTATTTCCAACATCTACAAAAACTTTATACTCACAGCATAGATTCCAGCTGAGCACTAATCAACCTCTATTGGGTCAGGCTGCCTCAGGAAATGGTAGAGCTGCCTTTAGTAATTGGACTTTTTAAAAAAAATCCATTGAAGTGATGGATACAGAAGCTATACAGAAACTCTTTTTGATTAAACGTGTTTGCTTAAATGCACCATAGCAAAACAATCTTTAACAACCCTTTTGCAAAATAATGTATCATTTTAGTATGTATTTCACCATGCATTTTAACTGTTTAATGCCAATACTTAATAATGCCTGAAAATTTAAGCAATAAGTGCTATGAGACAATATCTCTTTTCTTTTACTTTTCTAATTTCCTTGGGGCTCTCATTCTGTTTTCTGGTGAAATCTGTGTTGTGAATTACACAAAGCTTCTACAGATAGAATCTTGAAATTAAATTTATTTTTCATTTTCTTTTCTTATTTGTCTTTGGATGTGTAGGCATCAGTAAGTACACTGTTATAGTAGTGGCTAATATAGTAGCAAATGGAAACAGTTGTGTTTTTTAAAATAAATACAATTATTTTATTTTTCTAAGTATGCAGTACCTAGGTATGCAGAAATCTAGGTATGCAGTATCTAGATTTTATGCACTATTCTCCAAAGGAAACTAGATATAAAAAATTAAAAGTGGTGTCATCAATAACTTATAGCAAATAGGTTTGTGGCCTTTCAGATTATTGGTGTTAATAACATTTCTCCGCAGTCAAAAACAGGTCACAATCCTAATTCCTTTCATTTATCAGAGGTCTCATTAACATCTGTAAGAATAATTTCAGTTAAACTCCTTAAGCTTTGCGATTACAGCTTTATTTTGTTCCTCATACCTGCAATTAAGCTATGCTAAACTGAGACTGACCAGAACAAGTAGAGGGTAGAGACAGAGAAAAAAAGAAAGACATGATTGGCCAACCACTGTTCCTAAAAGTATTTTCTAGGAAAACCTAATGGGTTAACTATGATTTCCCTTTTAAAAATGCTTTACGTTCTCACACGTGATTCAAAACTAGACAGAACAGTTAGAAAATAAGAACAAGAAAATTTTTGAAAAGGCCTAGGCAGGCTTGAACAATGGAATTAAACAAACAGAATAAAATGTATAGAGTTTCAATGGGTGATAAAAAAAGATGAAAAGCACATGTATAGGACTGGGGAGAACTAACATGGCAGGCAGTAGTAGATTTGAAAATGATTGGAGTATCACAAGTCAAAAACATGAGTTGACAGGATGATGCAACTGCTAAAACGGCAAGTGCCTGTTTAGACAATACAGGTAGTCCTCGACTTACAACAGTTAATTTAGTGACCGTTCAAAGTTACAACGGCATTGAAAAAAGTGACTTGTGGCCATTTTTTCCACACTTATGATCATTGCAACATTCCCACGGTCACGTGATTAAACTTTTGGATGCTAGGCAACTGACTCATATTTATGAGGGTTGCAGTGTCCCAAGGTCGCGTGATAGCCTTTTGTGACCTTCTGACAAGCAAAGTCACTGGGGAAACCAGATCCACTTACCTACTGTTACTAATTTAAGAACTTGCGGTGATTCACTTAACAAACGTGGCAAGAAAAGTCATACAACGGAGCAAATTCACTTAAGGAATTTCTCACTTAACGAAATAAAATTTGGGCTGAATTGAGGTCGTAAGTTGAGGCCTACCTGTATTGACAAGGACAAGGGATGTATATCATTGGAAGTCTCACTCTTGATTGGGCCACATTTGGAATACTGACTGTAGTTTGGGGTACTGCACACAATGGTGGGGTTCAGTTGGTTCGCACCAGTTCAAGCAAGCCGGTTGTTAAATTACCTACCTCACACCATGACAGTGGATCCTGGGCGCTGCGCTGTACTGCACTGCAACGGAGAAATGGACAACAGAGCAGCCAGCACCAGGGAAGGAGAAAGACGCTTTCCCTCTTTCTTTTCCCTGCTCCTTCTCCTTCCATCGTGCCAGCCACTCCGGCATGAGGGAAGATGATGAGGGGACTAGAAATGAAATCATATAAGTAACAATTAAAATGATTAGATATACTTAAACTCCAGAACAGAAACTTGAGAGGAGGTTTTTTTTCCACAGTCTACACATGTCTAATAGTTCTCGTATTTTCCTTCACTGGAGGTCATCATAGAGATGGTTAGCCATCTGTCTGAAATCCTTTAGCATATCTTGGCACTTACCATGGGAATGGATCGGGTGCCAGAGGTCTCTTCCACCTCTACAATTCTATTACAAAAAACACAAATGCAATTGGGATATGACCAAAAATATGCTTTCTGTAGTGTTTTGTCTCTCCAGCAATATTAACTATAAATTGTTAGACAGAAAAATCTGGTCCTATTTCAAATGTGGATTGCAGACTTACATAATACATCCTATATTTTAATTTGCTTATTATCAGGGGTGGGATTCAAATTTTTAACAACCAGTTCTGTGGGCGTGGCTTAGGCGGGGTGTGTGGCTTCATGGTCATGTTATTGGCTGGGTGTGGACAACTCAATATCACTCACATCGAGGCACGCATCTCCTCGCCTCGCCTCTCATGACTGTGGGGATGCTGTAACAGTCGTAAGTGTGAAAAATGGTCATTAGTCACTTTTTTCAGTGCCATTGTAACTTTAAATGGTCACTCCACACAAGCAAAGTACCAGCAAAGGAGGGGAAAAAAACTCCAGAGACATTCCTGAGACAAGAAGTCTAGTCCTGCCAAGAATGTAATAAGGGTTAACGGAGAGGCAGTTTCTATAAGCAACACCAGAATGTTTCCTTCCTGCCTTCCTTTCAGGATTAGGCCAGTAATTTCTTCTAACAACCAGTTCTCCAAACTGCTTAGAATGTTAACAACCGGTTCTAGCAAATAGGTGCGAATTGGTAGAATCCCACCCCCTCTTATTATTCCCTTCTCCCAGTGAAGTAGTAAAATAACTTTCTGTGGTTTGGTAGGTGAGTTACATGTAGATTAATTGCACTAGATCTAGATTCTTAGATAACCTAGAAGAACATAGACTTTTGATCATTTTCTGTTCCATATTCACTGCACTCATGTTGTTTTTCTCATGCATGCTTTCTCATTTGTCATTATTTTCTTTTCTTTCAAGTCTTTTTCTTCTCTACCGTTTTCAACAAAGCAGGAGAAAAAATATATTGTTAGATGGAAGAGACCGCCAGAGAGCTATTAGCAACTTTGCTTCTCGTGCAATTGAGGCCCACAAGCGGTCTAATATCAAAGGAACATTGAAAAATAATTTTCCCAAATCTGCAAGCAATATTACATTGTTATCTGATGAGACTCCCTTAACGATTCAAAACCCTCTGTATGCTGAGAGTGCATTGCATAGTTCCACTTCTGAGTTGTTACATGAAAGCAAATACACGGTACCCCATTTCTTCCGTACAAAGTCAGCTTTGAAAAATGTTCTATTGAGCGGCACTTTGAAAGAGATTGAGCGGGCGTGGACTTTACCAAGCCAGCTTACCAAGAAGAATATTTTGCTCATTATGGACCCAATTCAGTGGGACCAGGAGAAAAACAGAGTAAAGAATGAAAGGGTTAGAATCCATCAAAGAAGATCTGGTAGAAGCAGTCTAGTCTTGAAGACCAGCTCTAGCCTAAGGACATCAGTTAGAGAGAAAGCAAGGCAGTTTGAGCAACAGGCTCTGCAAGAAATGCAACAGATGAAATGTCAAGACAAGAAAAGTGGGCTTTCACTGGCAAGTAGAACCTGTGCTCCAGAGGATGAGAGGACAGTAGAGCCAACTTCTGAATGTTTTCTTCCCTCTTCAGGATCTCCTGTGGTTTCTTTTTCTTCTTTCAAAGCATGTTCTGAGGTAACTGAACTCAGAACATCGATAGCACCATCCATTGCCATCTCTGACCATGACAATCCTGAACAGTTATCCTCTCTACCAAGCCCTACATCAACGCCTTCACCTTTTAAGATCAAAATGTTGGATGATGAAACAAAGAGCATTCAAGACCTACCAAAACCTCCTCTCCCACTTCCACCTCCTTCTCCGTCCCCTCCACTGCTGCCTCCTCCCTCATTATCATTCCCCTTCCCTCCCCTTCCAAGGCTCTCCTCACCCATTCAAAGCACCCAACTACTACATGTTACAAAATGTACTAAGTCAAGCTCTAAGCAAACCACAATGTCATCCCAGGCTTCTGTGTCAGAACCGTGTGATTCTTCTCACAAGGAACTGAAGGGGATTCTTAAAAATATCCATAACTTAGCAGACATTGAAAAATCAGTGGCCAATATGTATGGTCAGATCAATAAAAATTACATTCTGCCTAAAGAGGTAGACAAGCCAAAGCCAATAACAGATACTGAAATTGTAGCTGAAGCTGAGGAGTATAACCAACAGAATGGTAATTTGAACAGTTTAGTGGAGGAACATGAAAAGCAGTTCTTACCTCAGGCAACTGCACTATGACAGTCCTAAGTGATTTTATGCACAATGTATGCCGAGTGTATCATCCAACCCATACATCATAGACTCAATCAGAATGTTTCTTTTTCTCTCTCTTTTCATTTCACAGTCTGCTAATCTCTAATGCTACTATTCTTCAGCTGATCCATGATTTCATCTTGGAATGGTTAATTGTTCATTTCTTAGTTTGCCGGGTCTATGTCAAAGGGGAAAAAAGGAGACATTACAGTTCTAAGAGTGCATTTTAGCAGTTAGAATGCTAAATAGCAAAGGGATATTTTATTTGGTCAAAAAGGATTGTCTCCAGAGAGCAACTATCATAAATAAAGGAGAATATTTGTAACTTGGGGTTGAAATAAGGGATCCTGGTTGCTTTCTGAGCCTGATTGTTTTCTTGCAGATGTTTCGTTATGCCAACTAGGTAACATCATCAATGCTACTAGCACGAATGATGTTACCTAGTTTGAGGAATGAAATGTCTGCAAGAAAACAGCCAAGTTCAGAGAGTAACAGGGGTATCAAACTCACGGTCCATGGGCTGGATGCGTCATGTGCTGGCCACGCCCACCCTCCGGTTTAGCGAAGGGGAAAAAAGTCCCAATATGTGACGTGACGACAATGTGAGTTTGACACCCCTGGTCTGTAGAGAGCAAAATATATATAGTTAAATATATGCTTAAGTTCTCTGGTTAACCTTAACTTTTCATTGAAATGCACAGTTCAATGTCATCGGAAAACAAATGAAAACAACAAAGGGATTTCACACACACACACAAAACAATTATTGCAATAATATAATCATCTTTTCTGTAAATTGGAGTGCTTGTGCCATGGTAACAGGTTTGTAGCTTTGATGATTTTTCTATTTATAATTCTCCCTATTCTCCCTCCTGTTATCCCAGCATGCCTTTTATTACTTCTTTATATACTGACACTGCATATTCTAAGTCTTAACTTTTGTAATATGTTTTCTGTAAAAATCCTTTTTTTAAAAAAAAAACCTATTAAAAATACTTTTCTCTCTACTGCATGCTACCTGGCTAAGCATATTTCTTTTATCATTTTTTTCAGCTTGTCAAAACTAATAAATGATCTGAATAATTACTTACAAAAAAGAGGAAATTATAAGCGCATGAATTTCGCAAAAGCTCACACTTAGCCAGATTGTGGCTTTTAAGCCATCTAAACAAAAACTACTTGCAGGATTAACATTCTATTTTTAATAAATTAACTGCTGGTTCTAGTAGAAGTAGGTTTGTTCACAGTGGAAGTGGGTTAAGGAGGGTGGAGAAAAGTATTTCAGCCAAGGGCCAAGCAGAAGTAATATACAGGTAATCCTAAACTTACAACCTGTTCTGATTCAAACCTTGTTCCAAGAAAACAAACACAAAACAGAGATAACAGCAAAACCTTTTAATGATTTTTTACAAATTCCGTTCCTTCACAGTTAAAAGGCTGTTTCAAATTAATTATCTCTGATAAAAACGAGCCTTGCCAAGGTTGTGCAAGGTTGCCAAAAACAGTAGATAAAGTTACTAAGAAATATTTCAAGCACAAAGAGTCACCAAACACCAACCAAGATATTCCAAATGTCCACCAGGCTTGAGTGCAAAAACTTCTTTGCTTCCTGCAAAGAACTCTGGTTTCTCAGCTGGCTTTTATCTCTTGAGGGAGGGGCCATTACCTTGCAGCCTTACTCCTGAGTCGCCCATGCTGCTGCAGCTGCTCTTTCCTTTGAGCAGCCCTGCATGTACACTCACCGGGCACAGGGCTTCTCGGGGACCTCTTCATCACTGCTGCCAGTCTCCACAATCTCCGAAGGCAGCATTCCACTCCCTGATGGTCCTGGCCCCATCCCTGCATCTGAGTCCTCGTTCTCCGAGATCTCAGCCGTCCACACCTGCTGCCAGCGAACCACAACACAAACAACAATTGAACCCAACATTTCTGTTTACTAAGAGAAACAGTTAGTAAATGAGTTTTGCCCCATTTTATGACCTGTCTTTGTCACAATTGTTAGGTGAGCCTGGCTTCCCATTGACTTTACTTGTCTGAAGTTTGCAAAAGGTGATCACATGACCCAGGGACATAGCAATGGTCATAGATATGAAACCAGTTGCCAGGCATCTGAACTTTGAACGCATGACCATGGGGATGCTGCAATGGTCGTAAGTGTGAAAAATGGTCATAACTCACTTTTTTCAGTGCCATTGTAACTTCGAACGGTTACTAAACAAACTTGTAAATTGAGGAATACGTGTACTGTAGAAAATCCAATTTCAAAACTTTTGCCATTTGGTTAGGTTCAAAACAATCATGAAGGGAAGGTGCTATAATTTTTTTTTTAGAAGTAGATTGGTGGAAAAGAGAGATAAATAATTGTTTTGTTTCCTTCCCCACATAAACAGCCATGAGTAAATACAATGTCAAAGTTTTCTCTCTGTCTGTGTCTCTCTTTCACTCTCTCTCTCCTCTCTCTCTCCCCTTCCCTCCCTCCCTCCCCGCCTCTCCAAAATCAAAATAACTGGAGACATTGTACTTTTTTCCTCTATGGCTTAGGAAATGGGAAGATTCCATGAAAAAAACTGGTGTACAAAAAAGGTTAAGCATTTTTCCCAGTTCTCCAATAGAACCCTTTGAGAGCACTATGGTCCTAATATAATTTTAAAAATATATTTTGTGTCATCAACTTTGCGTATTTAGCTTACTATCTTTCTTCCCCATCCCCTTCAATTCCTAATATAGAAACATTCTAGGCCTATTTCAGAAATATGTATAATTAAATACATATTTATAATTTGCAAAACCAGGCATTTGAGGTAGACATTAAAAGCTTAAAATCAGTTTTCTTTGCTAACTTTATCCATCACCAACAGGTAAGAAATCATAAACATCCCATAGTTAAAGGTCTCAAAATAGCTGGTTTCTCTTTGTTGGTTGACTTTTTCTGTAGTGACACAAGAATGAATAACAAAAGTTAGTTCTCCAAAAGCCACGTTCCGTGAACTTCACCACCTGAGTTCTAGTGCTGTTACACTAGAAATCCTCTCTGCCTAAGAAAATTCACCTTCATTCTTGTGCAGGTGTGCCTGTTCCACATATCACCACTCTTCTGTATAGATACATACGCACATCTTTCATTCACTCATTCAATCGACCAATCAATCAAAATCAATCAAATCAGTCAATGAAATGTATGTGTTCCTCCATTCTTACCATGTCCACAGATGGTTAGCCAGTTCCTCTTTTTTTTTCTTGGCCCTTGTTATTGTTAATATTTTTTTTTTTTTGTACAGTGAGAGCATATGCACCAAAGATAAATTCCTTATGTGTCCAATCACACTTAGCCAATAAAGAATTCTATTCTATTCTATTCTATAAGCTCTCTCAAATTCACCCAGAGCTGAATTCTGGATGTGCAAGTCCCAGAGAATTGATTAAGCACAATCTTGCTAAATTATTTGGGGAGATATGGTGTCTGCTAATCCTGAGGAAGTGGACCAGGTTATTTAGGCAGTAGTGAATAACTCTTTACAGAAGGGGATGGTAACACCTGCTTTGAAGGAAGTGGTGATTCTTCCTCTTTCCATACCCATTGAAATATCCAGCAGTAATAGACAATTTTCCTCCAGTCTCCCCAACCTTTTTAGGGAAGGGGGTTGTTGTTGAGAATCTGATAGGGTTAAAGTTCTAAAGGCTCTAAAAGAAACATCAGGGTTCTTTTGAAGCTGGTTTCAGTCTCAGATATCCTGAGATATTAGTCAGATAGTTATTTTTATGGATAATTACTGGCAGCCATGGACAAAATTTGAATCCCTAACACAGAGTGAGCTCCCATTACTTGTCCCAACTTCTGCCAACCTAGGAGTTTGAAAGCACATAAAAAATGAAACTAGAAAAATAGGGACCACTTTGGTGGGAAGGTAACAGCATTCCGTGTGCCTTCGGTGTTTAACCCTGCTGGCCACGTGACCATGGAGACATTTTCAGACAGCGCTGGCTCTTCGGCTTTGTAATGGAGATGAACACCGCCCCCTAGAGCCAGAAATGACTAGCATGTATGTGCGAGGGGAACCTTTACCTTTACCTTATGGACAGAATATGCCCGTCCTCCTTGATCTGATGTTTTTGAAATCATCAGTCATATAACTTTCTGAAGCAGCTTAAGAGATTTGGGGTGTGAGGTGGGAACTTTTCCTTGATGATTCTTTTTCTTGGTGGAGGGAGAGTATATTGCTGAGGTCTACCTGATTTACTTGTTAAACATATTCATTAATTAAATCTATTTGCTGCCTACCTCGCTGTAGCATTACTCAAGGGGGCTTCCAATAATAAAAAGAAAGAAAATGAGTGTAAACAGAACAGGAGTAAAATAAACAAAATTAACAATGAAAAAGAAAACAACGAGAATACAACAATAGAATGTCCAAAGGGATGGCTGAAGAGCAGAGTGTAAGCAGGGGAGGTCAAGTCTGCCATCAATCCAGCAACGTGGAATCCCCCCATTTGTTTGCCAGTCTAACCGGCAGAGCCATGTCTTCAGGTTCCTAAAGAAAGGTAGAAGAATGGGAGCAGATCTTATCTTACTGGGTAGCATGTTCCAAAGAGCAGGGACTCCAGCAGAGAAGGTGCTTCTTCTGGAGCCTGATAGAGTTCTTTGATCGATGCAGTGGAGGGATTCAAATTTTTTTACTACTGGTTCTGTGGATGTGGCTTGGTGGGCGTAGCAGGGGAAGGATGCTGTAAAATCTCCAGTCAGAGGTGGGATTTGCCAGTTCTCTGAACTACTCAAAATTTCCACTACCGGTTCTCCAGAACTGGTCAGAACCTGCTGAATACCACCTCTGGATCGATGGGATCCAAAGTAGGCATTCTCCGTTGGCACAAGTAGGATAGACTTGTCCAAGTAAGACGAGGTAGTTCATCAGGTCTTTAAGGTCTTTCAAAGTCATAATTAACATTTTGAACTACAAAACTACAAAAGGTTGGGTTTCTTTTTTTAACTTTAGCTCAGAATTAGCTCCTGAGATAATTCTATTATTCTGAATAATAATAATTTATTAAACTTGTATACCACTCGACTTAATGATTCTGGGCAGCTCACAACAATCAATAAAACATTAGAAATAGATATAAACGATGGCAATCATGATGAAGCAAGGTGCCTTCCTCTTCCTCTCAAACAGTCTGGTCTTCACGGATCTTCTAAACAACAGCAGAGCAAAAGACATAAAAGTGCAGCTTTAACTTCCTTTATTGTTTAGTTTATAATTTGACTTTCTCTGTTTGTAAATATGAAGGGCAGCTTATAACAATATCTGGCCTAAGCGAGCCATTTTCCTTTTTCCTCTTTCAACTAAAGCCATTTCCCCAACAGGGTTTTTTTTTTTAAGTATGTGTATAATTTATGTTTAATTTCAGCATTAAATGCAAAATCATTTTTCACATACATCCTAATCACACTTTCTGTTGCTTTTGGTTTTGCATTTTTATAATATTTTAAATTACTGGGTTTGGACACACTGCCTTTCCCTTAGTCAAAGATTATTTCTCTATCTTTCATGAAGAAATTTCTGTCTAAATGTTGAATCTTATACAATGAAAATGTAACATTTGAATGCCACTTCCTCTGTTAGGGTATCTAAAGGAGAAAAAGACACTATGCAAAGGGAAAAAATATTAGTACTGCTTTATAAAACCCTAGTAAGACAATACCTGGAATACTGCAATCAATTTTGGTCACCATACTACAAAAAACATGTTGAGACTTTGGCAAAAGTTCAGAGAAGAGCAACTAAGATGATCAAAGGCCTGGAGACTAAAACATGAAGAATGGCTGTAGGATTTGGGTTTGGCTAATCTAGAAAAAGAAGAATTAGGGGTGACATGATAGCAGTATTCCAGTACTTGGGGGTCTACCACAAAGAAGAGGAGGTCAAATTATTCTCCAAAGCACCGGAGAGCAGGACAAGAAACAATGGTTGGAAAATAATAAAAGAGACAAGCAACCTAGAATTAAGGAGAAATTTCCTAACAGTGAGGACAATTAACCAGTGAAACAGCTTGCCTCCAGAAATCATGGGTGCTCCATCACTGGAGGTTTTTAAGAAGAGATTGGACAGTCACTTGTCTGAGATGATATAGGTTCTCCTGCTTGATCAGGGAGCTGACTAGAAGACCCCAAGATCCAGTTCATTCGTTCTAATCTAACATGCATCATGGGACTTTGCACGCAGCATAAGACTGACTAAGAATTCATCTCTTTCTACATGCTTCCATAATGTACAATATGAATTTAGCCAATCGTATGCCTTCTGCAGCCACTTGGAAAACAAGTCCATTGGATAGTTTTTTAAGTCAGTTGTCATTAACCTCGAAGACCAATTCATTCACAGTCAGATGCATAGCTGCTATTGACCTCAAGGACCCTTTCATGCATATACTCAGAGACATGGAAACATTGAAAAATATAGTCCTGTTAAGGCAGCTCACGGTACAAGGATTTCTGCAGCTTTGCTTAATAAGAGGTCCCCCCAAAATAGACGGGAAATATCTCTACCACATTGTACTGAGAGCCTCTGAAAAATATTATTCCACACCTAAAAGACTTGAAAGAATCTGATTTGAAAGAAAAATGATCCTTCCACATGATACTGGGAAATAAGGCTTCTATATCAAAAATTGAGATAGATGGTGTCTTTCAAGCTTTCACATTTTAAATAATCCAATCTTTATGTCCAAGCCAGAAGGTAAACATAGTTCTAACTCTTCATTCTCTCCCCTGCCTGGAGTTTGATCTATGTTTTTGTTCTGTTGTAAGATATTTTCAATGAGGTTTGCCTGAGAAACAGGAAATCCTTTAAGTCAATGTAAGCAAAACAGGGCAGACACAGAGAATTGAGTAATTGGTTTTATACATGCCTTCAATTAGCAGAGAAGTACAATGATTTTCCCATCTGTTAGACATCCAGGACATAATCATATGACATATATACATACATATATACTGTACATACATACGTACATGCATAAATCTGGTTTCTCTTCAGTCACTAGAAAAGAGACTCCCAAATCATATTGTCCTTGTTTTTTTTTCTCTTGACTAAATCAACTTTGGCCCAAGCAAAAAGTATTTCCCCAGATATATACACAGGAACTAGAGTAATATAAGATTCATAAAATCAATAAAGCCCCAAATCTCTCCAAGTCTGAAAATTTTAGCTTCTTCCACTCCTTTACTCCACCCTCCACTGTGGTTTTGGCACCTCTAAAATGTTACACATTGCAACTGCACGTTTGACAGAAAACATCCATTCGCATTTTTTGCTTTAAGTCAGTTGTTCAAAAGTTTTATTTATTTTTCAAATTTATAGCAGTAGCACTTAGACTTATACACCACTTCTGTGGTGGTATAGTGGTTAGAATGCAACGTTGCATTAGCGTTGCAGGATAATTCTGCTGACTGCCTGAAGTTTGATCCTCCCCAGCTCGAGGTTGACTCAGCCTTCTATCCTTCCAAGGTCAGTAAAATGAGGGTCCAGATTATTGGGGGCAATATGCTGACTCTATAAACTGCTTAGAGAGGGCTGTGGAAGCACTATGAAGCGTATATAAGTCTAGGTGTTAGTGCTGATGTTTTACAGCCCTGTCTTTACAAAGTTCATAAAGTCAGCATATTGCTCCCAACAATCTGGGTCCTCATTTTACTGACTTTGCAAGGATGGAAGGCTGAATAAACCTTGAGCCTTGCAGTGGGCAGAGTCAGCCTGCAATACTGCATTATAACCACTGCATCGCTCTGGCAAATTTAAATAGCCACCCATCTCATCTATATGATTTTGGGGCACCTTAAAAACAAAACAAATATAAAAACAATACAAAAGAACAATACAAGAATCATATAGAGTCATTTTTAAAAAATCATTAAATATACAATCCCATTCATCTTGGGTCCCCATGCCTGTAAGTAAAATTGGGCCTTTACAGCCTAAAAAATCCAGTACATTTGGAGCTGCCAGTAATCTGATATCTGGGGGATGATGTTCTGCAGGGCAGATGCTACAGCAGAAACAAGGATCCTGGATAATGCTCCCTGGTTGATGGAACCTGCAATACTCCATCCTTCCCAGACCAGATGGGTTGAATAGGTATAACTGCATCTCCTCAGGTAGTCCAGTTCCATGCCATACTTTATAGATCATGACCCCAGCTTCAACTGAACCTGGAAGCAAACTGGCAGCCAATGCAGCTTGTGGAGCGGAGATATAATGTGCAGAACCTGGAACAGGCATAACTGCCTGCACCACTTTGAACACGTTGTACTTTCCAAAACTCTTCAAGGGCAGCTCCATGTAGAACACATTGCAGTACATTCATACAAGAGTCGACTAAAGTATGAGTGACGATAAGTGAGATCTCCTGGTGCAGAAATGGGTGCAACTAATAAACAACTTGTAGTGCAGTTGTTCAAGGACCGTCCTGGCCATGGCTACCAGTTAAGAATTCAGTTCTGCATGAATCAAGATGTTTCACAGCATACACATTGTCCAAATTAAAGCAGTAGCATTAAGGTATTATTATTATTATTAAGATTATATACCCCTTTGTCTAAGAAATACTACATATTTGGAAGATGCAGGTCAATACTGAAGCAATTGTTTCTAAAACTGTTTGTTTGGTCTGTTCGATTGCATATGATTTTCCACTTGATTATTTCACACACACAAAATGCTTTGTCCATCTCTTAAAACAGCAGATTTACTTATTTTCATTTAAGATCAAACTAAGAGTAACCTTTAAATTCTACATTCCCAAGGGTAGCTCTTTCCAAAACCCCTGAACCCTCCTAATGAAACACCTAGAAAAGTGCAATTTTAGAAAGAAATCATCAGCAATTTCTAACTGAAAATGAACACAGTTTGAGAATATTGTTTTTGTTTATGCCCAGCCCAGACATGGAAATTATATGGAATGGCCTATTCTGATGCCATTTTTTTTTCTTGAACTCTCAATTATTCTAGCTCTGGAAATTTTGGAAGAGGTATTGTTACACTGTAATGTGATAGCATGCAGGAGCAGTAAACTTAAATCTTACTAAAATTACTGCAAACGATATCATACCTTTTTCCCACCAACTCTTCTGACATTTGAAAGTTTAGGTTCATGCTTAGATGGGTGGGGGAGGCATATACATAGAATGCATGCATGAAAGAGTATATTGCTGAACTGGAGAAGACTTTAAACTCCTTTCCTCTTGCTTTTCCCAGTGAATTTTCTGTCTTTATTCCAATCAAGGTGGCACAATGGTTCAGTGGTTAAAGACACTGAGATTGTCATCTGGAAAGGTGACAGCCCAAGTTCAAGAACTCCATGCCATGGACTGGGTTCCCATTACTTCCCCCTCTTTCCTGGTCCTGCCTGTTTAGCAGTTCGAAAGCATGTAAATGCAAGTAGATAAATAGGTACCACTTTGGTGGGAAGGTAACAGCGTTCTGTGTGCCTCAGTGTATAGTCATGCTGAACACATAACTATGGAAGCCTCTTTGGACAACACAGTCTCCTTCAGCTAAGAAATGGAAATAAGCACTCCACCCCAGAGTCAGAACTTTTACTTTCCTCTTATTCCAATCAAGCTATCAGATTCATGTAGGAGAAAAACCACTTTGGTGGGCGATGAACACAGAAAAGTTAAGCTAACTCTGCACAGCTTATCTTATCCTGCAGATTGCCTTCTCCCAATGCAACTTTCTTAAAGAGGAGTGGTCCTTAAGTTTTTTAAAAAGATGGGGGCATTGGAAGATGTCATCCAGGAAATGGGAAGCTGTGAATTTCACTATGCAGTAGACTTTGAAATGTCATTGATCATCTTCATTTTAAACGTCCATTATTTATCTATCAAATCGCCTGCAGCAACAATTCACCTCTAATAATCCTCTACATAGGAGGAATGCTAATTGAAAAGCTTTACAGATGGTAATATTAAAAATTAAATGTGCTTCTCCAGATTGTTCCTTATTTTTCCCTTAGGTATGATTAAATGGTTTCTCTCATCTGGTGTCTCTCCCCTAGCTTGAACTTAGCACAGTTTTAAGTGTTTATTCTTCTCAAACAAATCTACTGTATAGTTCAATAAAGCAAAAGATCCAAATTAAATAGAAAAGGCCCTATCTGGAGGAGATTCATATCTCATCAAAATCAGTAGTCTGTAAATGCATAATGAGCAATCCTGTACATACTAAACAGGAACCAGGTAGCATAGATGATTCCATTTATTTTAGCAGCATTTGGAATCAGTTTTGAGACTTCAGCTCGATAAAATCCCAAGAGGCATTGATTTTCCTTTTCTTTACAATAACCAATTTGGCTCGAGAAGTATTTATAGTGTACACAGATCCTATACTGTCCTACAAACCTGCAAATCTAATTTAATGAAAAGAAGGACTTGGGGTGACATGATAGCTGTGTTCCAATATCTAAAGGGCTGGCACAAAGAACAGGGGCTCAAGCTATTCTCCAAAGCACCTGAAGAGCCGTATAAGAAGCAATCAAGGAGAGAACTAACCTAGAACTAAGGAGAAATTTCCTGGCAGAACAATTAGTGGAATGGCTTGCCTTCAGAAGTTTTGGGTGCTCCATCACTGGATGTTTTTAAGACGAGATTGGACAGCCATTTGTTTAAAATGGTACAGGGTATCCTGTTTGAGTAGGGGTTGGAATAGAAGACCTCCAAGGTCCCTTCCAACTCTGTTGTTTTGTTTATTACAGCAGGCATAATTGAAACATTATGTCCTTCAACATACTTAAACATAAGTGGTTATCATCATCATTGCTCAATTGCAAATTAAATGTGCATCGGAGAGCTTTCAGGCATACAGTATATACTGAACTGGTCACAATTGTGCACGCCTATCAGCCCTTTTCCAGATATGAGGCAAGTCCTCATATAACAGAAGTTCACTAGTTTTCTGAAGTGATTTCTAGGTAGAAGAAAGCAAGGAGATGGGAATGAGATATAAATTATGGAGAGAAGGTCCAAGATATAAATAGAAATTCCATTTTTCCTACAGTGAATTTTTCCATTTTTTTTCTTCCTTCCTTTCTGGAAGGAAGAGTGAAGGAGAGATGAAGAATTTCTTTCAAGGCACCAAAGATTAAGATATAACCAGTATCAGATGAAATATCAAATGAAATTAGCAATTAAAAGTCAATGTACATTTATGCCATTATTCAAGTTCATAGTACTCCTATGCTAGATATATTTATGATTATGCATTTATTGTTGCCATAACAACCAACATCCCTTCTTTCTCATTATTTCCAATGGATTTACCCACAAGGTTCCCACACATTATTTTTAACCATTTTTGGAACACATATTTACATTCACAAATGTAATACAAGTGATTGAATTAACGTCATGTTTTCCTTTTCTTTTTAAATTCGTAATTCAGACGTGGATATGCACAACAAGAGGTAAGATGCACATTCCCTACATTTATTTTAGCAAAAAGTTATAATTTATAGCTGTTTCCTTCAGCATAGCCTGAAGACTTTAATCCACAGAATTAAAAGTTATCAGTGAGAATTATGGATGTGTATAAATCTTCCTGGGCTTTTAGATATAACACCTCTAGTTCCTTTTTCTTTTCTGTTTTCTGCATACATTCCAAGCTTTTAAAGTGATTTAAATACATTATTTACTATAATAAATGAATAATTATGACTTAAATGCTTTCAGAAAGGCTACACTAGAAAAAATATTTTTTGCTCCCCACAAATAGAGATATTATTTATAAAAATGTGCCTTTTCTGGATTCCTGATACACACTGCCTGTTCTTATATTGTAAGTTGTATAATTTATTGACCAGCCTTGACAGCAAAGCTATGTTATTTCATAATTGCAATTTTGTACTTAGACCCATAAACAGTATTAAGACATACAGAGAGTTTGCTTCACTTATTAATTGAAGCCTTCACCTGGTGCATGCATTTTGAAATCAAAAGTGTAATTAACAAGACTGTTCTGTAAAATTGTAAGATGTATGTTTTATAAATAGGAGTCAATTTGAGAATGAATACAGAACTTGACATTATGAACAGAGGGGTGGGGGGAGGGAAGAAAATGATGCATGTTGCCTTGAAAGACCAACAAAATTATCACAGAATATTTTCTGTACTGAATATAAAATATAACTGAATACTGAAAACCGTGAAGATAGATGCAAATGGAAAATGAAATATAACAATTTGGAGTAATGACCTTGTTAATAGGAAACCTTCTAAAATAGTTGTTGGATGAACAACTGAGACAGTTTATACTGCCAAACTGTTTGCCGTTTACAGGAACCTTGATAATGGAACTTACAATGGAGCCCCAAAAGGAAGTTTAGCATTCAAGCATGTTCATTTTCTGAATCTAAGGTGTTTTTGCCCTTTAGGCTTGAAAGAAAATCACTTAAATCAAATGGTAGCTCTGTTGTAACCCTGTAAAAGTGCATTATTGTTATAAGGTTATAAAAATTACTTTGCAAATCTTTATTTGCCTTTTTCCATTAAATCAAATTTATTTATTTATTTTCTTTGTCAGCAACAGCAATTGCTGAGACCTTCTCTTCTCAGACCCGAGGTACCATTTTCTTCCTTATTCTAGGATTTTCCAAGCCCTTGTCTTAATTTCTAGATTCTGATGAACATTGTGGAACGTATTTTTTTTGTCAGAGAAGGAAAAGGAAACAAATGTATGATGTAATTGTTAAGATGCACTGATATTTGATGCCTTGCAGTTTGGCCAGCTTATTTCAGGTCTTTTCAAGTTGATACATTTCTGTAAGCTCTGTCCAAGAGTCTTTGTCCTTAGTTCATTATAAATCCAACATAAGTTTCAAACAAATTAAGTTTCAAAAAGTTACATCTTTGCAAAAGAGATAATTATAAGTCCATGACATACTTCACAACTTATATTTGATATTTCTAATCCAGCAGGAAGGAAAGAAAAATGACCATATTGAAACCCAAGCCAATGTATCAAAGCCAATATGTGTCACCAGGCAGGCTCAAAGGGTAGGGTTTTTTTAAAAAAGAACACAAAATTGTGGCCATGATTAGAGTTCGAACTGTGTCATCACAGCTGCCATCTTGATCTTTTTGGCCATAAACATTTTGAGCCCCGGGTTCCACTTATTTTAGAATCCTATAATTAGATGCAGTCTTAAAGGCTTGAATTATAATCACTGTTCAGTGCAGGTTGAAGATAAGAAAGATAACCTTGACCATTAAATGTAGACACTATTATCTAGGCAGAACTGGCAGAAACATTTAAAAAAATAAAAATATTTAAAAGTTCAGAAATATCTCAGGCAGATGATCCATCTCCATTCTAGCAGGAGAGGATACAGTATATAAGCCAACCTTGTCTTGGGGGGCAAAATGGATGCGTGCATGCTGAGCCACCAATCGCACAAGTTGACTGTGCATTTGTGTATGTGCACCAGCCAGCCGCTCACACGGGCTGGTTCCAAACAAACCACAGCCTGGTAGTGGTCCATGGCCTGGTGTTGGAGACCCCTGTAGTTTATCACAATCATAATTGCAAGATTCTGTGATTATAGTCAATTTCAATAAAAGTATTTCCAACCTTCCTTTGGAATTGATTTGCTTAACTGGTCTACTGGCTGACAGCAGATCAATTAGAGTTTCTCTGACAGATGACAATCCAGTCTTTTTGTTTGTTTGTTTTCACGGGCTGCAGGAAAGAATTTATAACTTCATGTAGACAATCCATTCCTGACAGCTCATATAGTCAGACAGGTGCCCTAAACAGACCTGACAATATTGAAATGGACTTCATTGACAAGTATTCCCTTACAACAGAAGGGGGAAACTTTTATATCGTATTTGCAAGGGAGGGAAAAAGGAGGAGAATATTATTAGGAGAAGTAAAAGCCCTTTGTTCTCTTTAGCAAACTAATTTATGGCGTTTTCCTAAAGAGGTTGTGAAAATGCTTACACATAAATACAGAAAGATTTAAATTGCAGATAGTTGATATTACAGAAACCTTCAAATACAAGAACCTCTCATTATCCAGTCTCTATATCCCCAATTTATTGTATCCATAGTAATATTTTTAAAAAATATATGGTAGATCTGGGTATCCATGGTAACAAATTTCATGTATCCATGATATTTGGTACATTTTTGTTTATTTCATGTGTGCACATGGACATGTATAAAATACTTTCTTACAGCGTAATTATATGCAGTCTCGTTATCTGCTGTTGTTAAGCCAGAGCAAACATTTCACCAGAAATGAGAGCCACTCTTATAGAATAGTCAATAGGTTAGAAGGGAATAGATCATTTAATGAACTTATAGTTGAAATTATAACAATTCTACTACAATTATTTAGTGTTTCCTACAACTAGTTTGTTCAATAGGTGTCACTTCTTGTGAAAGTTGAATTTATTAGATTTTCAACAATATTTTTAAAGAAACGTTTTAATTGAATATATAGCAATAAAATAAAATCTGTTGGCATAAGAAAGCAATATGCTACAGAAGATTGTGCATAAAGCACAATAATAAAATACTGTTTCTTCAGCTTTAACATAAATGTGTGCCATCTGTCAACTAGATCTTTTTTGGAATTCTGAATAGAATTGAACAAAAACTTAAAAAGAATTTGGCGTTGGAATACAATTACTACAATGCCAAATGTTAATTCTGAACACAACCACAGAACTTTCAGTGCCCCTGGATATCTGAGCATTAAACCTTGGTAAGACCACACTTGGGATATCGCATCCCATTTTGGTTGCCAAAATATAAAAAAGAGGTTGTGACTCTTGAAAGAATGCAGAGAAGAGCAACGAAGATGATTAGGGGACTGAAGGCTAAAACATATAAAAAACAGTTGCCAGAATTGGGTATGTCTAATTTAATGAAAGAAAGGACTAGGTATGACATGATAGCAGTGTTCCAAGAGGCTCTCCCAAAGAAGAGAGGGTAAAATACTTGAAGGCAGAACACGAAGCAATTGAATTGAATTGAATTGGATTGGATTGGATTGGATTGGATTGGATTGGATTGGATTGGATTGGATTGGATTGAATTGAACTGAACTGAACTGAATTTAATTCTTTATTATCATTGTACGTATATACACAGTATGCATACAACAAAATTCACATAACACCGAGACCAGAGTCAACATGCACGGACACATGGCAATCCCCAAACACCTCCCCACCTGCCAAAATTCCCCGCCTCCCAAAAACACACAAGCATCCACACAACAGACCACGTAATACTGTCTAACAGCTCACTGATGGTGGTCCTTAAGTTCATTGTTAAGTGAAATTATACCTCTGGGATAAAAACTATTCAGAAAACGTGTGGTCCGAGTTTTACTTGTTCTGTATCTTCTGCCAGAAAGCAACAATTCATAAAAATTGTGAGCAGGATGGGAAGAGTCTCTGAGAATGTTATGTAACTTCCTTAAACAGCGAGACTCAAAGAGGTCATCCAGGGCTGGTAGCTAGAGCCCAATGATATTCTGGGCAGTTTTAGTGATTCTCTGTAGAGCTTTTTTGTCCGCTAGAGAGCTGCTCCCATACCATTCAAGAATGAAGTATGTCAGGACACTCTCAGTGGTGCTGTGGTAGTAGGACAGAAGTAGATACTGAGATAGATTTATCTTCCTGAGCATTCTCAGGAAGTACAACCTCTTCTATGCCTTCTTCACAAGCATGTTAGCATTCATAGTCCATGAGTGGTCCTCCGAGATATAAGTGCCCAGAAATTTAAAACTACCAATCCTCTCTACCTCCTCACCATTTATGTACAATGGTAAATGTATGTCTCTCTTCCTTCTGAAGTCAATTATAAGTTCTTTAGTTTTTTGGGTGTTAAGTGTACAATTATTTTCTTTACACCACAATTTTCTTTCCACAATTGATGGAAACTGGTCAAGAAGAGAACCACCTTAGAAATAAGGAGAAATTTCCTGACAGTTTGTCCTAAGAAATTGTGGGTGCTCCAACACAGATGGTAGCTGGACAATCATTTGCCTGAAATGATATAGGGCTTGAATAGGAGGTTGGACTAGAAGATCTCCAAGATCTGTCCCAATTCTGTTATTTTGTTCTGTTATATGAAGAAAATAACCCAGAATTGTTATTGTTATTTCATGACTAAAGTATAATCTAAAAAGACCAAGCAATTATTCTGCTGCCATTGTGATATATTGTGCTCAAGGCTCTTTACATTTAGTAACATATGGATTTGTGTATTCCTCTGTATTGCAGGAACTTTCCATGGAATCAGGTATCGATCCTGGCCAAGAGTATTACGGGCAAGATTATTACAGTTATGAACATGGGTACGATTCATTTTTTATTATTTTTACTATGACTTCATAGATTATAAATCTTTACTGTTGTTATTTATTGAAAGCATATCATAGTTGGAATCTGAAAACTGTGCTCAGAGCATTTAGCATTAGTTAATTTAGACAACAGACCTCTTAAGTAGGCTTTCTTAATCATGAGATGTAATTGAATTGCCATCCCTATAATACCCAGTGTATCTGGAAGACCTTCGGTTGGGAAAGATTTACCTATTATTAATATCAATTGCTTGTCAAAATCCATTATGTTAAAAAGCACTTGACTCTGATTATAGTCACTTTTCAACAGTGTTCAAGAATGAACCCAGATAGATAGGTCATTAAAGTTAATTATAATCATTGGCTAACATCAATGAGTAGGTAGGCAACTAGATTGGAAGGTTTGTGGATAATTGTTACGTTTTTAGATTGAATTACATAAGTGGTCTTCAGCTGATAAATCAAATAAGCAACAAAGGAATTCTTTATTAGATACAGTATGACATAATGCATATACATTTTATCTTAGAATAGCAATAGCACTTAGACTTATATACAACTCTGTAGTGTATTACAGCATTCTCTGAGTGGTTTACAGTATCAGCATATTTCCCCCAAGCATCTGGGTCCTCATTTTACTGACTTCAGAAGGATGGAAGGCTGAGTCAACCTTGAGCAGGTCAGGATTGAACTCAGACTTTGGGCAGAGTTAACTGCAATACTAGATTCTAACCACTGCTCCACTACAGCTCCTAAAGGTGGTAGTGGAGCTATTTTTATCTCTACGTCATAGAACCTAAAGCAAAGTATGGTCATCTGAAAAATAATTTAAAATTCTGAAGAATCTGTTCCAACAGGAATATATAGTTTTTGTATGTTGATATGTTATCTAGGAACTATTCCTATCCCGTTGCAGTAGAAGTAATGTTATAGACACAAATCTGACCATAGTTTAATAAAATAGCAATAGCACTTAGACGTATATACCGCTTCACAGTGCTTTGCAGCCCTCTCTAACCGGTTTAGAGTCAGCATGTTGCCCTCAACAATCTGGGTCCTCATTTTACCCACCTTGGAAGGATGGAAGGCTGAGTCATCCTTGAGCCTTGGTGGGATTTGAACTGCCAAATTGTAGGCAGCTGGCAGTCAGCAGAAGAAGCCTGCAGTTCTTCACTCTAACCACTGTGCCACCAAGGGTCAATTGAATTATCTAGTGCATTTGAGTCAAACAGCTGTGTCATAAACTGGAATTAATGCTATTCTGTTCCTCAGGAAACCGGGTGTTATAGGATTTCTTACTAATCACACCTCTTTTTGCACTGACAATTGTTACTTTTTATTACTTTTGCGGGGGTTTATCTATGAAACTAGAATGTGGACACATTTCTCAAGAGTAAGTCTAGAAGCAATTAGGTTTTTTATTGGGCAAGGGATGGAGAAACTGAATGTGATAGAATAAGTAAAATATACATATATATTAGCACAATAATCCAATGGTATAAAAGCATGGAAGGTGTCTGTACCTGGTTTTTCCACCAGGTACGAATTACCTCAATATGGAAGTCGTCGGCGCCTGCTGTCTCCTTCTGGAATGTATGATGAATACGGAGAAGTGGTTGTGGAGAGTGACGGTGGATATTATTATAGTCCACAGGGGACCTCTACAGAAGCAGAGGTAGGCTTTGATGCTATTCCAAAATTCACTTGAATTCATTGTTCTGGTATTCAGAAGCTCCAATATTCTATGTGTGCAGTAGGTTATCTGGTTTTGTATTCAAAAAGCTTCTGAAAGAAGCAAATGGCAAGAAATTCAGAGAAGAGAGGTTGAGCATTTCTTGCTTGCATATCTCTAGAAAGAGGCACTTTTTGAGACCATAGTGCTGGTAGAGCTGTCTAAAATCAGACAGACTTCTGCCTCATTTAATTTAATGTTGATTTTGCTTGATTTTGACTTTCCATAAGCTCCCATACTGACCTCATCCATCTTCATAAACAAAGTTCTTGTCTTCTTCTTTCTCTTCATCCAGAAAATCTTTTCTGGGACAAGACAAAGTCACGCAGGGAAATGCACAATTGAAAAATGCAAAAGTACAACTGAAGGGACAGTCTTCTCCAAAAATGTCTCATTCCATTCATTTATCTTAGGATCCACATCCCTAGCAGTGTTTGGATTTTTGCCAATTAAAAAAATGTAGGGGGGAAAAAATCAGAGGTGGTATTCAGCAGGTTCTGACCAGTTCTGGAGAACAGGTAGCGGAAATTTTGAATAGTTCAGGGAACTGGCAAATACCACCTCTGACTGCAGATTTACAGTATCCTTCCCCTGCCATGCCCACCAAGCCATGCCCACAGAAGCGGTAGTAAAAAAAATTGAATCCCACCACTGGAAAAAAATAGAAATTCACAGTCAATATATTTTATAGCTAAGGGCCACAAACCACCACATTCCTAAAGTCAGAATTAAAGTGCAGCATAAATATTTGATAAGTTCAAATATATACAGGGCTTAAAAGACTATGGAGAGACTGCAGGAATTTTAATCAACAAAACCTCGAAACCATCAGTTCAGTTTATATTTCTGAAGTGGATAATCTATCATTATATCTGCCTTTGGAATAATAACCAAATGACATTATCTTTAAGCTAAGAATTAGTTCATTTATTATTTCTGTAGCAGCATTCATAGAACATAGAGTAACAGAGTTGGAAAGGATCTTGGAGATAATCTAGATTGTTCCCCTCTGAGCATTGGGGAGACCTAGTTGCACATATAGTATCACTGAAGTGCATCTTAATAAATAAATTGTAAATAAATAAATACATCTTCTCTGTCCCTGAACTTCATGCCATATCAGCAACTCTTCCTTCCTTACGGTCTTCAAGATGTTTAGCATTTGTAAGGTTAATATACAGCCAATAACTCAAGAAAAGTAGCATATATTACATTTTTGTTCTGCTAAACAGCCACACCACATTCATAGTTATACATAGGCCTAATTCAGCTTTGTTCGGGTATTTTCCCACATCATTATAGTTGTGTTTTTAAAGTTGTAGCAACGTTTCGGGAGAATCTCATCTGCCATCATCAGGCTTCTGCATTGAGTTCCTCTGATGGTTTTGACATCTCTTATTCTTGTTCAGATCTATAGTACCCTCTAGTGGTCCAAGTTAATATTAAAAAAATGTTTATAATTAAAAAAACACAATTCAATTTTTCCAGCTAACGAATGGTTATCTAAAATCTTTTGCAAAATATCAGGTCAATATATGACATTATAAAATTAAAAGGGAATGACCTCTGCTAATCCCCAACATTTTGTGTAAAATTTAACACAAAATGTCCCAAAGCTGGAGTTTCTTTTAGGAAAATAGTTATTGCCAATTGTCCTTGAATACACAGATATTCAAGGCTTTTTAAAAAGAAAAATAATTATATTTATGGAGACAAATGTTAATTATCACTCAGGATTTTAAGAAGTGATGCACAGACATTCCAGCTTCAAGTTTCCTAGGATGCTACAAAAATTATGCTCCACCTGTTTGTTTTGATTCTAGATAAGTTCTAGGTATTAGTTACTCCAGATTTTTTCCACATCTATGTATTCTACAGTGCCAAGTTTCATTCCAGAAAGTTTTCCAAAATTGTGCCAAAGTGATATATAAATTTCATTTGTGTAATTAACAGGGAACAAGTCAAGTCAGAAGATCTGTAATCCAGAAACCAGGTTCTCGATTAGCTCTTCGTAGTGTAGGTAAAGAGAAGACTGTAAGAGAAAGCCCAATCCAGAGAAGAAGGAAACTAAGAGCAGTGATGCAGCTGGGCCGAATAGCGGTCATTGGTCACAGGCCAGCAACAGCTGAAGCAGCACCATCTCCATGGAAAAAAGCCAAGATCTTCCCAATGATGCTACAAAAAGGAGGACGTAAAGATTCAGATTATGTCAAGCTGATGGGAGCGCAGCAAGCAGATGGAGACGACAGTAAAGGAAGCCATTTCCAGAAATCAGCAGGTGAAGGACCATCTTCAAAGAAGCTTGGCCATAAATTTAAATGTGCTAGTATTTTGAAGAAAGGTCTGGACCTTGGTACCTCTGAGGAAGTAAGTGAATCTGAATCTAAGTCGGGAATCTCAATTAGTGTCACAGCAGAAAGTGAATCTGAAGTTAGTGATTATGGAAAAAAGAAAAAAATAGCATCATCTTCTAAGACAACATCATCTTCTAAGACAACATCATCTTCTAAGACAACATCTTCTTCTTTGACAACATCATCTACTAAGTCATCTTCCTCCTCCACATCATCATCCTCAACTTCATCAGAAAGTAGTTCTTCAGCATCTCCATCAGATAAAGATTATTTGAAAGTTACATTAGACCAAGATGAAGCTACTGAAAGCACAGTGGACTCTGATGAAGAACATTCAGATTCATCGGGCTCCACCTCAAGCAGTGACTCAGAAGATGGAACCATCAATTCCCAGAGCAAAGTTTCTGAAGTTATAGAAGATGATACAGAATCAAACATCTCATCGTTGATGCAAAGTTCCCTCAGCAGTGAAGTTACTCCAAGTTCAAGGAAGGACAAGACTTCTGGGTCCAGTTTCAAAAAGCATTCTTCAGCTGGAAGTGAGTTAGATGATGAGATGGCTGAAATATCTGAAGAGACAGAAGAATCACCCTCCACTGTAGAAGAGGAGGAAGAAAAGGGAGAAGAGGGGGAGGAAGAAAGAGAAGAGGGAGAAGGAGAAGGAGGGGGAGAAGGAGGAGAAGAGGAACAAGGAGGAGAGGAAGAAGGAGAAGGAGAAGAGGAGGAAGAAAGAGAAGAGGGAGAAGAAGAAGAGGAAGAAGGAGGAGAGGGAGAGGAAGAAGGAGAAGAGGAGGAAGAAGAGGAGGAGGAGGAGGAGGAGGAATCAAGGGACCATGAAGCCACGTCCAACAGTGAAAACATTACCTCCAGCCAACAAACAGGGAGCAGTGAAGAAGAGACTGATGAAGATGCTACCAAAAAGGAGAAAAGCACTACCAAGAAGGCAACGTCAACAATAGTTTCCAAAGAAGGCATGAAAAGTGAAAATATAAAGAAAAAAGGCCCTGAAGAGCATTTGGGGGAGTCAGATGTCCCTGATACTACAGAATCAGACATGCCTAGTGATTCAACATCCTTTTAAAAAAAAAGTGAGACTATAGTTAGAAAGTTTGCTGTGAAAATGATTTTTTAAAAATTTGTTTGCAGTGCACTCTTTATTCCTCTTTGCCAATGAGAAAGCGTTATTATGAAAATCTCATAAAACAAACAAGATAGACAAAATATGCAAGATAGATACTTTTGCAGAAGTACTACATGTTCTAATCGGAAAAGGTCAAGAGGCCTAAAGAATTAAATATTAAATCTCTCAGTGCTATGACAAAGTATTCTAGAATAAGGATATTAAGGGGTTTCATGCAGTATAAATCACTGTGTAACGCTTTCTGCTTCACTTGTTTATTCAGGAGTAGAGATGCTTGAAGTGATGTGAACTGCTCTGACCCTTTTTTCTAGTGATGGTTAATGCACACAAGCAAGTTTTCCCTTGACACTGCAATTGTCAAGAAAACCCATGTGAATTAGTTATGCACTGAAACTTATGTACATTACTATAATGCATGGTTTGTATTTTCTTAAAAGTGCCCGATTATCTTTCAAAAGCAATTCTATATACAAACATTTTTTCTCACTTTAACTTTGTTTGCAGATAATCTATCTTTTTATTCCTTAAGCTGATAGTTAGTGTTGTTCTTTTGCATGGAAATTAATCTTTAATTAGATTGATGCTTTTCCTTCCTTGGCTGGTGCCAATTATATTATAGACTCTCATTGCACTTTTTAAGCTGCTTGTGTTTTGAATTTCATATTTAGATAAAATAATTTAAATGAGAGATATTTCATATAAGATCATTGGTGGGTGGTCTTTTTTCTAATCATGCCCATACGTTCCATTTCCTTGAAGAATAAAAATTATTCTGTCATTTGATACAATGAGCCACAATAAGAAGAAATATTAAGCACTCTTCATAAACCCTTGTTAAATGTATTTTGAATGACTTATTCTGAAAGAAAGCAATTATTTTTAAAGTACTAACATTATTAGCATGAGTACCACCTCTGTTGTTAAGTCCGATATAATTGTTAGGTTTGTTTATTTTATATTGATAGTTGCATTATTTCATGATAAGGCTTTCACGTATGAACTTTTAATTATTTTTCATTATCTGTTCATGATGGGATGTGCATCAAATTAGGATTATACCTAACCCAATATCACTATAGCTCTTCTAGTTATTTAGATACTGGTTCACTTGAACTACTTTCAGGAATTGAATTGATGCTGTCTGAGAGATCCCTCCATAGGGTAATAATGTGCAGAATTAACTACAGCTGTTTTATCTTGTACAGGAAATGTCTGGGGATACTTACAAATATAGTTCATCTGCTCCCCAATCATGTTTCATATGTTTGAAACAAAGATGTAGGCACAGACACAGAAATGCTTGTGAACCTTTTGAATGTTCAAATATCCATAAATACGACCTCAAACCTGATTTGTTCTCCACACATCCTAAAAGTAGACTCACTTAAACAAGTGAGCCAAAACCATATTGAAATATTGCAGAAATATTCAAAATTCAAACAGGTTTGCAAACTTATAAGCACTGCTTTGGATATATTGATTCATACTACTCTTCTACCCATGGATGGTACCAATGATATTTCTTTACAAGTTAGAATATTTTAGCCAATATAGATTCAAGACTAAACCTCAAGGGTATTAATTAACATATAATCAGAGTTGGAATGGACCTTATAGGTCATCTAGTCCAACCCCTCACCCAAGTGGGAGACCCTACACCATTTCTGACAAATGGCAGGCCAATCTCTTCTTGAAGGTCTCAAGTGATGGTGCTCCCACAACTTCCGAGAGCAAGCTGTTCCATTGGTTGATTGTTCTCACTGTCAGAAAGTTTCTCCTTATTTCCAGGCTGAATCTCTCCTTGTTCAGTTTCCATCCATTATTCCTTGTCTGGCCTTCGGGTGCTATGGAAAATAACTTGACCCCTTCCTCTCTGTGGCAGCCCCTCAAATATTGGAAGATTGCTATCATGTCTCCCCTGATCCTTCTCTTCACTAGACTAGTCATGCCCAGTTCCTGTAACCATTCTTCATGTGCCCGAGTCTCCAGTCCCCTAATCATCCTGGTTGTTCTTCTCTGTACTCTTTTTTAATTTAAGATCATTTTCAGTGTGTCACTTAAATATCATGATTGGGTGAATATCTTTTACTCTCTACTTTCCAAATTGCACAACAGATTTTTCACCATGGCTTACTTTCCACACAATTGAAAAATTAACTTCCTGCATGCTACAAACCAGAGTGGGGAAGATGGGTAAATGGATTGTTGTTTCATATATATTCTCTCAATACTGTTACAGGTTATTGTTTTAAATGTGCTTACCTTTCATTTCAAAGAGCATGGCGTGAGAAACCAGTGTAAACCTATGCATTAATCAGGGACTATTATAAATCTTATTTCTATGCTTACGTTTTTTTTTTTTTAAATAGAGACAGAAAAGCAGCCATGTTCTGCATTAAAAATAAACTAGGAGATATTTAAATATTTTCTCTCTTTTTGTTGTCCTCCAGTGGGCCAAAAAGAAGAGGATCAAGTTGGTTCTCGATCCTGCATATGAAAGCAGCTCCACTGGAGAAGACAGTGCTCCAGAAAGTCAGAGGAACCGTCTCAGCAACCCCAATATTCCAGCCAATGGCAGCAGTAATATCTACATAGCCCAAAATGGGTCAGTGATCAGAACCCGTCGAAGTTGCCTTTCGAACAATTTGAAGGTCAGCTCTCCTGCCAGACTGGGAAAACAATTCAAGAAGCTCGATAAGTTAGGAGTAACGCACGAGGAAAACATCCCACTGAACACATTTGCCACAGGGGCAACATCTAACGATAAACTGAACCCCAGACCCTGTAGTGTTTCCTTTGCTGCCTCTGCTTTAGATACTGACAACATAGCAACCAAAGCAGCAGGGAGCAGGTTGAAAAGCACAGACCAACAAGAGTCCATCGTTGATAATGAAGGCATCAAAGAGACTTTGGACTTGCCAAGTGATCACGCACAGTCAGAAGATGAGGAACTCTGGATGGGCCCTTGGAACAACCTTCACATACCAATGACAAAACTGTGACCTCTCTTTTTCATTTTAATTTTTATCCCCCATTTATAATAATTATAATGATAACAATAAAACCACTTTTTATCGTCACCAAGGCGAACCGTACAAACTTTGTATTGTGCACATGGTTGTATACTTCAAACAAAATGCTTTAAAGTAAAAGGAAAACAAAGACAAAACAAAAAAACAAAACAAAACAAAAATCCAGAAAATTCGCACTCACGTTTGTACTAATTAATTTTTCTTCCAACAAGTCTTTTTTTTTAAATGGGCTCCAAATTCACTGAACCAATTCTCATTAAAATGGACGTTTGTTGGCTTCAGAGTTATTGCCTAATAATAACAACCATAAAACTATTACTGGAATGTTCAAACAGTAATTGTTCAGTGTTTTCAAGCGAAAAGGCAACCATCACATATTTGAATGATATTTGTCTGTAAGACCCGGAAGTTTGATTTTACAACATATAAACATCCATCCAGTAGACCAAGTAATAGTGACATATTGTCTATATTCTAAGTTGTTTCCAATGAGTTCCATGATTCTTTCTTTTATCTTGTACCAGCTAGGCTCACATTGATCATTCCAAGGTCAGTTTTGGCCTTGTGAGGATTTATTCCTTCTTTGAACAATTCTTTATTACAAATTACAACTACATTTGAAATTCATTATATTCCTTTCAATGTGCCTTATATCTAATCAGAATGTATTCAAGAATGTAGCCATCTCACCTAAGGCTATACCTTTTTCTGAGCCATTTATTCTACAAGCAATATTCCATATCCTCCAGGTGATTTTGTCCAAATTCAAGTTGAAACAAGTTTCTTCACATGTGACGGATAGTTATGATAGTTCACCTCAAGATCCTTTCCAGTTTAGAACATTGTTTTTTGTTTTTTAAATACTCTTCAAAGGGAAATCAGACGTATGTGAATGTACCATTCAATAGTTCCATTCAGCTGAGGGGGAAGCACTTTGATTTTTTGATTCTGTCCATTGTTAGAGTTAATAATTTGCACAAAAAGTTTCCATTGTGGCTATCGGTATCATTTTAGGATCACTTTCCTGGAGAAAAAAAAATCAATATGATGAGAATGAGGCTTGGGTGGATTCTTTTTTTTTTTTTACAAATTTTGTTCAGTTTTTCACATTAAAAACAAAAATCTCTTTTTAGTGGACAACATATTTCCAGGTCATCACCTTTACATACAAATATGACAGCAATTATACATTCATATAAGCATACTTAATTCTATTATTACCTTTTCCATTCTAAATTTTCAGTAAACACATTAATTCTAGCCTCTTTCATTAATCTCAATCGAAACATCTTTTTGTTTCATTTCAATTATTTCAAATATAATCCTTTAATATTTATTTTAAAAATAAAGATAAACAATATGTGTTTGCCTAATAATAATAACAACAACAACAACAATAATAATAATAAAGTTACCAATGTCTCTCCTTGCTTTTAATAGTCTATATTAACTTATTAATTTAGTTGGTTCTTTAGTCTGTCATATTCCCTTTCCATTACACATTCTTTTTATAAATTCTAGATTAATACAAATTTTAACACTAAAAAAAAACAAGTATAGGTTTCCCCCCTTTTACTGTTTTGAGTGTGACACCTCAATGATTAAAATATACCTTTATTCCCTCATCTTGATTCCCAATAAACCATTATTTTCAAGAAGTTACAATAATAAACATTACATCTTTTCAATTAGATTCCATAGCATATTTTCTGTTAATGATTGGGGACAAACCCCCAAGCAGAGTGTGCAGCAGCAGTCAAGCCAGGCAGCCAAATGAGAGAGGCTGGGCCCAAGAGTATACACACACTGGAGACAAAAACTGTTTGTAGTTTTAAATAGTTGTTTAATTCATTCAGAGTTTAAGCATTGTCAATCAGTCCATATGTCATTCACAAATATATCCATCCAGTAACTTAGTCCATTAACTAGTTAGTACTATGTCCTTATCTGCTTGTTGAGATATCTTCTCCTTCCGATACCTTTCTCTTGAAGACAACGCTGAGTATTCACAGGATATCAGCTCACCAAGGGAATAGTCCTTTTGTTCAGCAGAAACGGTATCCAGCACAGTAGCCAGCAAACAGTAACAAGCAGACGTCTCAAACAGGAGTAAGCAGCAGGCAGGCAGAGAGCAGAGAGACCAGGACCAGAGACAGGGCTGTTACGTTTCTCTCACTGCCTTTTATTGCAGGTTGTAACCGCACCCTTAATTATCTAATTACATTGCAGTTTGGTGCTTAAAGCTACAAACACTTAAACCTTGGTTTATATATTTATTCACCCAAACCTAGTTGGTGTATCAATATACCCAACATTCTCCCCTTTTGGGTGATATAAATATATAATACCTTACAATCTAAACCCATACTTTTCACAACTCTCTAGGTGCTTAATGGCACCTTGGGCTTTAGTAAAATTATCAGCTATATTGTCCTCCGACATGCAGTACTCCAGCTGTATCATTTTACTCTTTACAGATTGTCTAACGTTTAGGTACCTTAAATCTGTATGCTTGCTCCTAGTTTTTACTGCAATATTTGTGGCCATTTGAATTGCTGCCTGATTATCTTCATGTACAATTATAGGATAATTTACAGTTATACCCATATCATTCATCATTTGTTTATACATAATTAATTCAGTACATAATAGCGATAAACAGGAGAATTCTGCCTCCATAGTAGACAAACTTATATGCTGTTGTCTAATTGACTTCCAACCTATTAATGTCTTACCCAGCATTATGGCTGTTCCTGAAGTCGACTTTCTTGTGTCTCTTTCTGATGCAAAGCTAGCATCTGCATAAGCACTCAGTATTAGATCACCTTTTGGTTCTAGATACAGTGCATGGTGTAATGTTCCTTTAAGATATCTTAAAATCCTCTTTAATGCTATCCAATGACATTGAAGTGGATCATTATTATGTCGTGCCAGTTGATTAATACTATAAGCTATATCTGGCCTTGACCAATTGCTAATGTATGATAAGCTACCAATCAAAGATTGATATAATACCTTATCAAACTTGGGACTTTGAGCATCCATTTTGCAAATATCCTGACTCATTGGAGTCTTTGCAGGCTTACAAAGTTCCATCTTATAATCTATTAGCAATTTAGATATCTTATCCTCCTGAGATATCTTAAAACCTTTCTGTGTTTTCAGTATATTCAAACCTAGATATTTCTTTATCTCCCCTAATTGCTTGATTTTTATTTTCTTAGCTAATGATGCTATTATTTTATTAGCTTCATCATTAGTCTCAGTAATCAAAGCAATATCATCAGTGAATAATAATAATAATGACATTTTCCCATTTGTCTCCCTTTTAAATAGACATGGATCGGCTAAACCAGCTTTAAACCCTATATTGTTTAGCTCCTTCACAATATACTGGTTCCATTCATAGCCAGATTGTTTAAGACCATAGAGGCTCTTCTTTAACAACCAACAATCATTATTATTTTCACCTTTAAATCCACTAGGTTTTTTCATATATACAGTATGTCTTAGTGGAGCGTGCAAGTAAGCAGTTTCCACATCTAGATGGTTAACTATATATTTCTTGCTTGCTGCCCACACTAAAGCTGCCCTTAATGTTGCTGCTTTAAGACTAGGTGCAAATACCTCATCATAGTCATTGGCACTTTGTCTAAAACCTTGGGCTACTAATCTTGCCTTATGGATTATGTTTCCATCCTTATCAGTTTTTATCTTAAAAATCCATTTGCAGCCAATGGGTTTTATATCACCAGGTAATCTCACATTTTCATAAACTTTCATATCCTTCAAGGATCTCAATTCCTTATTCATTGCTGCATACCAACTTTCCTTATCTTTAGAAGGATACATTTTTATTTCATCCACAGTATATGGAACCTTATTAACCTGGCACACTGTGTTAGCCTGGTATCTATCAGGCGGTCTAGATATTCGTGTAGTTCTTCTGGGAATTACAGGGCTTGTATGAGGACTTTTTTGAATTACTACCTGTTCATGTTCCTCAGCTTGCTCAGCTATTTCTTCCTTTATGGGCTCTATCTCTTCCTGTATTTTTCTCTTTACTTTATTCTTAAAGTTACAGGGATAATTAATGGGATTTCTATAGGATTCAATAATTACTTCTTTATTGGTATCCTGTTCTAACTTATCCCATCCTACGTGCTCTAGAAATTGGGCATTGGCACTACATAACACCTTAGTTGTGCCTTTCTCCCAAAATCTATATGCCCTATGGTTAGCTTGGTAACCAACGAAGAATAATTGTTTAGCTCTGTGTTGCCCTTTACGCCTGAGTTGTGTAGGGATATGCACCCATGCTGGTGCACCAAATGTGTGCAAGTAACTCAAATCAGGCTTCCTGCCATGCCACATGGTGAATGGTATTTCACCAGTAGTTGAGTTAACAACGTTGTTCAATATGTTATTAGCACACATTGTGGCCTCCCCCCACAAAGAATCAGGTAATCCAGAATCAGTTAACATTGTTCTAACCATTGCCTGTAGTGTTTGGCCTCTTCTCTCAATAAATGCGTTGTGTTGTGGTCTGTATGGTGCAGATTTCTTGTGCTCTATTCCAGCTACCTTTAATCTATTCTGGAATTTGCTGTTAACAAATTCCGTACCATTATCTGTCACCAGGGTTATCAGTTGCCGTTTAGTCTTTCTTTCTGCAAACTTTAACCAGTTGAAGAAATGTTGATATGTTTCAGTTTTGCTTTTCATTAGATAGCAAAACCCATATCTAGAGTAATGGTCCATAATGCTCAGTATATATCGAGCACCCCCCATACTGGGTTTCTTTGGACCTATAATGTCTGCAAATACTACTTCTAAAGGTTCTTTAGTTTTGAAACCATTTAGCCTATTTGCAGGCAATATTTTACTCTTATCTTCACAGCAGACATTACAACGCAAATATTTATCACAAGGTTTTAACCTTATGCCATCAGATAACTCTACTGTACGTTTTAGCATTTTAAAATTTACATGCCCCAAACGCCTATGCAATAAATGGATACATTCATTATGAGGCTTTATATTGTTAAATACAGTCTGTGCCTCCCCTTTCTTACTATCATGTAATACATACAATGTTTCATTTAAAGCTGCAGTTACCCTTTTGTTATCTTTCTCAATTATGCACTTATTATCCTTAAATGTAATTACATAACCTAGTTTATCTAATACTCTTACAGAAAGTAAGTTCATCTTTAACTGTGGTACATACAACATTTTTATATTCTGGTTTAAACATGGACAGTATGCAATACCTTCACCCTTGGCCTTGAGGTTCCAACCATTGGCAAGTGATATATGTTGAGAGCTTGTAGACATTTTTATAAATTTTGTCTTATCTCTCGTGATGCAGTGGGATGCACCGATGTCCACCACCCATAAATCATTCTTCACATCACAGTTGCTAAACATGGCTAGTTCAAAAAATTTCTTTGGCTTTTTTACATTCTGGCTTTTTTCTTTTCTGCAGAATCTTGCCAAATGTCCTCTGCCTCCACAATTAAAACACTTTTTAATTGTGTATGCTGTCGAAGATAAATTCTCTTCTTCCGGGTGCTTTACTTTGCTAAGTTGGTTTCTTTCAAGCTTTGAAGATAATTTCTCTTCTTCTCTCAGCTGGTCACGTTCACTCTGAGCTCCTACACTGTCCCGAACATATATCTTTCTGAGGTTCTCCCAGCAGTTTGCAGCATTTTCCTCTCCACGGATATGGATGAGTTGCTGGTCAGAGAGAGTCAGTCCTATGATGCATAAAGCCTGCTCATTCTTTCGTTTATAGTCTTGTATCAGTTTATCATCCTCTTCATCATTAGGATCTAAGTTAGTCACATCTGGTGGGTTTGTAATTATGTCCCACAAACCTTCTCTTCGTAGAAGTAAACTACATTTCATTGACCATGAAACATAGTTTTGGCAAATTTACTTGTGCCATTGCTCTTCAGATATATAACTATTTAAAAACTAATGAAAAACAGTTTGTTTTTACAGTAATGTGCAACTCACACCAACTCTCACTGCTATATCCTGGTTAGTTAGACTGTGCTCACTGGGCCCATAAACAGTGTTAATGATTGGTTTATATATTTATTCACCCAAAGCTAGTTGGTGTATCAATATACCCAACATTTTCCCCCCTTGATTTTTAATAAGAGTTATCAGTATCTATATTACCCTATTTTCTAAATATTTTTAATTGCAGAAATATTCTTATTACCCCTTGTCACCCTGCAGAATCCCCTTTTTAATTCATCAACCATTATCTCTGAAAAAACAATTTCTTTTCAACATTTTACTAATTCTGTATTTCTTTATTTTATGCACCTGTTTCTTACTGCTTCTCCTCCCCCTCTTTTCCCCATATCTTTTCTCATTCCAGTTTATATCCCTCTCTTTCTTAATATCTCCCTTTCCCCTTTTCTGCTGGGTCTTTCTGCCTTTCCTGACTTCACAGATATTCCCTCTTTTGATTGCCTTCTTAACTCTCAACTTTTTAGCCTTCCTCCTCTGAAGCGGACCATAGCCGCAGAGAGTGGCGATCTAGGGTCCGTCAGCGAGGAGGCTCCACCTTCTTCCTTGGGTGGATTCTTTGAGCACAGACTGTAAATCCATTTTAGAAATTAGCAGGACCCAGCGATAGCAAGCTAACAAGCCATAAAAAAAAATGGAAAAGCCATGAATACCTATGAAACTCCATGAAACTCCACTGTCTTGACTTGTAAGCCAAACCATTGTATGCTGATATCAGTGCATTAAAAAATCTGCACCATTTGATCCACTGTACATTCTCAACAGGGTTTCCCTGTGTCATGACCTCTTAGAAGTTTCCACTTCCTGCGGTACAACTTCCTTATTCTATAAGATTGCTATTATTGTTCCTAAAGGTGTAGCCTTGCAATTTTTTTTCTTTAATCCCTTGCATTGGGGTGGAGTCAGGGCAACTGAATGGAGCTGCATGTTTACTAACTGGATGCCCTTATTGTTGCAAATGCAGAGTTCGCAGCAGATATCTCTTTGTGCCTAGAGAGAGAAATATATGCCACTGCCTAGGATTGAACTCACAGCCTCCTGATTGTGAGGCGACAGCTCCACCTCTAGACTACTGCACTACTCAGGGTCTGGCCTTGCAAATGAGCTCGTGGAAATACTGCAGAGTAAATTCAGCCTATCAGAATGATCATTCTAACTGCATTTATGATTATTTCACTGCATGGGATTCAGTACATTTGCCACCCTAATCTGCTGCTCAATCCATTTAGTGTATATGTTTAAAACCACACATTTATAAAGGGCTGTTTAATAAACAAAGGAAGCAATCCAGACTTCTCCGCATGATAAATTATGAATATTTTTCTGGGATCGGATGGAGGTAAATCAGTGTAACTTTACTGAAGCTGATGGAGCTTTGTAAATTTACAGCTGCTGAGAAGATTCATAATGGAATTCTGAAGCTATAAAGCTGTTCTAAGTAAAAGCATGAAGCAGGCCCTTGATATTAGCAATATGCTCATTATATAGCACAATAATCTCGATGTAGATCCATTGAGTGGGAGATTAAAAATGATGCTAAATCATTTATAGCAGGGATTTTGTGATAATTAATCTTTTTTATTTTTATCATCTTCACTGGTAAAGTTCTCTCCACCCTCATTTGCATAAGTTTGTTTGTTTTAGTGGCAATGTCTGGAGCTTGTACAATTAATCTTTAAAACACAGACAGACAGACAGACAGACAGACAGACAGACAGACACACACACACACACACACACAAACACACACTGACAAAAACACCCAGAATTAAAATTGGAATAATTCAGATATATGAATTATATCAAAAAGGCACAAATGATAATTGAGCAATAAGATTTATATAATGCAGTTACTGTTGAATTTTTAAAAAGCAAAACAAAAGTCTTGGGAAAAGAAGGAGCTCTCAAGCTGCAAAGAATGAAGAGCTCTGAAACAATGAGATTTGGTTTAAAAGAGGGCAGGAATAACAAAGCCATACAGGTAAGTCCTTGACTTACAATAGTGCATTAAGTGACCATTCATTTAAAATGAAACTGGAATCAAATGCAATAATTTAATATATGCATAAATAAAATATGATGACATTATATTTTGGTGTCACCCCTACAATCTACCTGTTCTGACCCAACTCCCCAAACACAACAAACTCTCTGTAGTTAATTCAAAGATTCCTTTATTAGGAGTGCCAGTAGCCCTGCCAAAAAGTCACTCTCTCACTGCAAGCTAACAAGTCTGTCTGGCTGGGAGATGAATAGTTGTCTGCCAATCTATCCATCTCCGCCCCCTGCCTTTTATCCCCAGAGCTAGAGTAGGGCTTCACTAGCAGCAGTGGTTCTTCTGTCCCGAGGACTGGCCCATAGAATTCCACTGCTCTCCTCTCTTCTGACTTCTGCGCATCTGCGCGTCAGGCACTGAGCCCAGTTGTTCCTCCTTTTCCTCATCAGCCACCTTCAGACCTGAGGGCTGTGGACTCTCCATCTGAGGGCTGACAGATGGTCCAGGGTCCACCTCTGTCTCTCTCTCTCTCTCTCTCTCTCTCTCTCTGACAGCTCCATTCCCTCTTCCCCCTTGGAGCTCTCATGTTATATTGATGCTGACCTGACTCCCACGCCTCCTCCTCCTCCTCTGATTTGGCTGCTGGAGAGGCCAGCAGCTGACAGGCCACAACACTACCCCCATTAGTCCCACATATGCTGATTGCAACTGAACCATTAAGAAGGCAGGTTGTTTTGATATGGGGATCACAATGGGTCATTCGTTTGGAATATAGACCAAGGTACTTGTCTCTCACCCTCCTATACAAGCAACAATCAAATAAGATGGGAGCCAGGCAGGGGTGTGATTCAACCAGTGTAACGACCAGTTCAGGGAGCGTGCACACAGAGGGTTTACTACTACTAATCTTGGGATCCCAATGGATCATTTGTTTAGTATGTAGACCAGGGATTCAAATTTTTTAACAACCGGTTCTGTGGGCATGGCTTAGGTGGTGGGCATGGCTTAGTGGTCATGTGACTGGCTGGGCATGGCCAACTCAATATCACTTACATCGAGACACAAATCTCCTCGCCTGGCCTCACGTGACTGTGGGGATGCTGCAACAGTCGTAAGTGTGAAAAATGGCCATAAGTCACTTTTTTCAGTGCCATTGTAACTTTAAATGGTCACTCCACACAAGCAAATTACCAGCAAAGGAGGGAAAAATAACTCCAGAGACGTTCCTGAGACAGGAACACTAATCCTGCCAAGAATGTAATAAGGGTTAACGGAGAGGCGGTTTCTGTAAGCAACTCCAGAATGTGCAAACTGGTAGAATCCCACCCCGATATAGACCAAGGTACCTGTCTCTCACCCTCTTATACAGACAATGATCACCATTCAAAGTTATAACATCACTGAAAAGATGACTTATGGCCGTTTTTCACACTTACAACCATTACAGCAAAGGTCATGTGATCAAAATTCAGATGCTTAGTAACCGATTCATATATATGATGGTTGCAGTGTCCCGGGGTTCTGTGATCCCCCTTTGCAACCTTCTGACAAGCAAAGTCAATGGAAGCCAGATTCACTTAACAGCCATGTTACTAATTTAACAACTGCAGTGATTCACTTAACAATGGTGGCAAGAAAAATGGTAAAATGGGGCAAAACCGGCTTAACAAAAGTCTCAATTAGCAACATAAATTTTGGGATCAATTGTGATCGTAAGTCAAGGACTACTTGCATGAGATTGGGTACCACATATATATTATAGTAAAACCTCTACTTAATGGGCTAGTGCCAAGAAAACAAGTTGTTAATTTGGGTCCTGTATAGATATTTACATCATTTGTATATTAATGGATGTAAATAGCATTATTTGCACTGAAATCTCAACAAGTGACAGAACCACTTTTTTCATAAACAGGCTGCTTGATTTAATGGACAAAATCTGATTTAATCCATTGTATCTGAAGTCCTTTAAACCAAGGTCCACAGAGCACCAAGGACCCCACAGTTCAGCCCTGAGCTACCAATATTCCCTTCCACTGGCAAGGTCCATTAAAATGAGGAATTACTATAAAACCAAATAAAATTATATGACATTATGACATTTCTCTTGAAATTGAATTCTGTTTGATTAGAAACTAGCTTAATGGTACAGAATCAATTATAGTCATCCACAATAAATGCCATAGTTCACAATTCATACAGACTGGGCCTTGCTATAATAAAGTGGTAAGAACAGATTAACATGCTAATCTGCCATTGCACAAAGCATTCTAATTAATCCTTATTGAGGTCAATCTTCCAACCAGCCTGTCGTAACTCAACCATAAAAAGTTGTGTCAATGAACTGCAATGCCCTTTTCAAATTAGCCTCTCTGGGTTTAATTCAATCTGTATCGGATGTCAAAGAAAAATTCTTAGCTGATCAATCCTGTGTCCATTTATACTTATTTCAAGTCTAAGGAATTATTTAAGCCTTAGTTCACCCCACAATTCAACTTTAGAATCTAAGAAGTTAAAAATAAAACAATGAAGAGTCTTTGAATATTTAGAAAGTTTCTTTCATGTGCCACCGCATAACTAAGAATTGAAGGCAGAAGAGTCACAATATTAAGAATGACTAATTTATGTACTTGGCTACCAATTGGTATTTTCATGCAATGTGCCCCAAAATGAAAATAAATCACGTCCTATTAAATCAATGCCTCTTAAATTCCTCTTTAGTTAAAGAGGGCTCTCACAATTTGTGTTGCTACATGTTGAGTGCAGTTCCTCCTCAGGCTGAGGACTCTGTCAAGGATATGGCCTCAACCTCTTCTGCTACCACTAGTCACACTAATATAGCGTCATCTCTTAATGGGCCATCAAAAAAGACACAGTCACAATTGGTAGCGACCAAATTGTGACAGAAAATGCCTATAAACATACAAGTGTCCTGGAACATTTCATTTCTTCAGCTGCAAATGAGGCAAGTACAATTTACTGTTGTATCTAATCAATCTACACAATCCTCTTCTCCTTCTGATCAGACAGATTTTTTAAAAAAATATGTTTTTCTGAATTTCAGTTTTCAGCTCAAATCAACTCGAAGCAGGTAAGAAGGCAAATTATTATAAAATGTTATTTTCTGACATTAATAAAAAAAAACTTGCAAGCATTAGAGGTAAATTTTCATCTATTTCTACCCTTTGACAACTAAAATCTTTGTGTATTCCATCATTGTCAATCCTTCTGCTGATCCTTGTGATGACAAGGTAAATACTGATTCTTCTTCATTTTTTAGCACTCTCCCCCAGGTCATCAGATAGATTTTGGGCCACTCCAGAGCTGGTATTCAACAGGTTCTGACCAGTTCTGGAGAACTGGTAGCGGAAATTTTGAGTAGTTCAGAAAACTGGCAAATACCACCTCTGACTGGAGATTATACAGTATCCTTCCTCTGCCACACCCACCAAGCCATGCCCACAGAACCGGTAGTAAAAAAATTTCCCACCACTGGACCACTCATAAACTATCAAGTCTTTAAAAGTAGGCTCTTGCCTAATCCATTTTAGGATCATTATCCATCCTTTCTTTGGTTTGAATCCATCACTATCTTCAATTAGAGCTATCTAAATCCATGGTTGCTATTTTAGCTGCTATACGTCACCTATATATCTCCTTTATTTTCCCATAGTCGTCCTAGAAGTTTGAAGACTTCCTTATTGCCATTTCATATGTGCCATGCTAACTTTTCCTTTTAAAATTTGTACTAACTTCCATTTTTCAGCATCTTATCGCCCAAGCAATTCCAAACTAATTTGCCTGGAGTTTTGTACCAATGCATGAAGAACCAGCAAGAAGCTAGGGCTGACAGCAGGCCTACCCCAGAATCACTATAGCTTTTCTATGATACTTGATTATATGAGAGGTCCTGCTGAGATATTTCTCCATATCCATATTACTCATCTCAGAAAGTGGGCTACAAATTGCATAAGATAGAGTTAAAGGGGGGGTTTATTTAACACTGTCCCTGAATTTGTATTAAAAGGTATACTGGTGCATAGTAAGTCACACTGCAGTGCTTCTTATTCCACAAGCAAAAATAGCATAGAAGATAGAGGCTTATGCATGACCATGCAACAGCCTTTTGCCATATAAAATATATCTGGAAATGAGAAAAGAGATTTTCATTGCCATTTTTCCCAGTTGCTCCCTACCACCACAAATGCAGTTTTGCTGCCAAAGCCAGTTAAGCTGAGAGGACTAGCCATGTGCCTGTATGTGATACATCCAAGACAGCTGGACTTTTACCTACCTAGTTGGGTTGGGTTGAGTAGTGGTTGAACCCTTGAGGCTTATTGTACAGGAGCAGCTAGTGCATTGGCAGAGCTGTGTGACACAGGGCTGCCAAGTTTGTTAAATCAATTGGGGCTTTTGTCATGGAGATGTGTCATGGCTTACCATGGCCTTCTCCAACAGAATTAATCTCTTTGTCACCGTATGGCATGTCTCAATCTGGTAGCTTCCTTTGTATCACAGATATTCTCTAATACAATTTCTTTTATGAAATTCTTGTTTGGTCTTATGTGTTCAACCATTGCAAACACAACAGCATCCAAAATTTGCCAACAGAGTAATTTTCATGTTATGCCGATAAAATGTAACATAGGGCAAGGATGGACAACTTGAAGTCTTTAGGTCGTATGCAGCACCTGGGT